>NC_053024.1:120926383-121104917 GCF_003073215.2 Triticum urartu
TAAAGTAAAATTGCCACTCAATTTTTACTAAAAGGTCCCAAAGGAAGAAGGGGAAGTTGAGAAGGATAAAAGGAAATTTGAAGAACAGTGCTTATGTGTTTGTGGGTGATTCCAAGCCAATGGAATGGTTTAATATAGCTCCCTAAATATCGGGAGGGTATGTTATAAAGAGAAGTCATCCTTCCCTCGATTTAAATGGATCGAAGATCCATACGATTTATTTAGTTGAGATGCAAAAGATTTATGAGATGATGGCATGATGACATGATGCAATGCACATGATGCAAAGATTAAATGCAACGGACCAAACAAACTCACATGACGAAAAACCCGGAAACCCTGGAAGGCATCTGAAACTCCGGTCTTGGGGCGTTACAACACTCCACCACTACGAGAGGATCTCGTCCCGAGATCTAGAATGGCACCGTAGGGAAAACGGAAGAGAAAGAGAAGAGGTAAAACTAAGTTGCTTCTTTGACCAATGAGTGAAACCAAAGGACCTTGAGAGTTTGAACAAAAGACAGAAACAAGCAACAGAGATGACGAAGTTGAAAACCACTCCGTTAGAAAAGAGGGACAAAGAACATTGCGAAAAACCCTTGAGGTTGAAGGGCAAGATATATATTGAAAAAAAACGCTCCGGTTAAGGAAGGGGATCAAGGAAAACCAAAATTCGGGCAGCACTCCGGTTGAAAAGAAAAGGAATTGAATAATAACTTGATAAGGTGATAGAACTTGAAAAGAGGGCTCGACACTCCAGTTAAATGGACAATCATGAAAAGAACATGATCTTGACACAACAAGAAGATGGGTTGAAGAGAACAACAACATGATGTCTCCGGAACGAAAGAATAGAAGTTGTATCGACAGAACAAAAGAACGGAGAAGAAAACAACATCTTCTACCTCCAATGAGCTTGAAAGCATCTTAAAGAGAAGGGTCACACGGAGTTGTTGAAACAATCCACCACGAAAAAAATAAACTTGATATGGTCTTATGGAAAACATCTCAAATTATGAGGTGACAGCCTGCCACTCACGGGAAAAGAATTGATTGGATTTATATGAACAAGGAGACGAGAAACTTAATTCACTGGGAGGATAATAGAAGAACTTGGGTCAATTATAAGCACCATAAATAGCAACAATCCTCAGGGAAGGCTTTAGGTGAAATATAACCCAAGGTAACTCCAATGACGAGATTGATGGATTTAAAATATCTCATTCTTGACAACATGTGAATCATGAAACATGAATTCCAATTATCAAGAATGACATAATACCACCTCCAATGATACGGAATAAAGAAAGCACTCCGGATTACAATATGAAGAAAGCTTGAGCTCCTTTGAAAAGAATCTCGATGAACACTTCAAAAAGGAATTAAATTCTTGATGGACCATTATGTAGAACCTCCATGAAGAACTCCGGTAAACAAAAGAACGAAAAGAAAGAGAAATTGGAAACACAAGGTGAATCCTTGCAATGATTTAGACGGATCTCCGTGATAATTAGAGCTTGGAACTCCGGGAAAAAGAGAAGATGAAACAAATGAAACCGAGAGTTTGAAGGGCCTCCGGAATAAGAATTAATCATTAGGATGAAACAAGAATAAGAAATACATTATGCGTATCCTTCACCAATATAAAATTGATGACAAGCAATGGAATTGGCATACTACTTATTCTCGTAGAAAAGGATTAAAAGAGATATATCAAAACTTGAGAAGGTCTTCAAGAAATCACCGGTCGGGATTGGAAAGAATGAATGAATTGATATGATAACGAATGATGACAACTATTGAACGAACCACCATAGGAATTGAAAAGGAACGAATAAAAGATAACGAATCACCGGGAAGAATTTGCAAAAGAACGAAGATGCTTGAGAGAATCTAGATACATGAGAACGAAGGAATCACGAACTGATTAGAGATCACTTGAACGAAGCACCGGTAAGATTTGGAGAACCATCGCTGAAAGTTGTGACTGAATAACCCTGAATTGATGAACTCCGGATAACAAACTGAGAATACTCTTAAATTGCTCCGGATGGGTGAAAAGAATTCCCACAATCGAAATAATTATGAGAGGATGGCAACAAGCTAGAATGACGAGTCTTGAAGAGACAAGAACAAGATTGGGAGAAAAAAAACTTCTTCGGTCTTCACATGATGAGAAACACCACTAAATTGTTGAGATACTCCGGGATGAAAAATGGAAGGTTGAGCCAACGATGAAAATATTTTGAAAGATTTTAGAGGAGGACATTTGACTGATGGCAATTCATTCTTATGTCAAAACTTTGAAAAGAATTTTTAAGGATATCTCTGGGAAATAAGAAGAGTCAGGTAAGATCCTGGGAAAAGACTTGTGGGTTAGGGCCCACTCAAAAGAACACCGTTGAAAAGATTTAAAAGAGATGAAGCACCGGTTGAATTAAATGGCTTGAAAGAGATAACAGCCTCGAGATATCTTCAGCACTCCGGGAACAATTGAACAGCGAGAGGTGAATGATTAAGGATTGCACCGGCATGAGAAGGCATTTGAAATGAGGAAAGGGTATGATCAACAAAGCTTGACCTGAAACCACCGGAGAAGATAAAAGAAAGAAGAATGATGAACTAGAAGCTCCGTTAGTATCTTCATGAGAATCACCGGATAAGAACATTGAAGGAAAAGAATGGAGAGACTTCACATCAATAATATGGATACTCGATTAAGAGATCTGAATCCTTGGAGAAAAAAAACAAAAGGGAGGGAGGGTGGGAAAAACAAAGACAATTTGGAATGGGTGAAACAAACACCGTAGAGAAGAACTGATCATTGATCTTACTGACGTTGAAATGATCGGATCCACTTGAAGAGAAAACACACCGGTGAGAAGAAATTAAAATGACAAACTCTATGATCGAGGAGGATTAGTATTCACATAGGAATATGAGAACACCACTTAGGGAAGGTATGGAATCAACATTTGACTTCGAAGCAACTCGAATACCACAACTGAAAACAAAACAAAGGATTGGCTTGCGGAATAAGCTAGAACAAACATATGATAGAAATTTCGCCCGAAGTTTTCATGGTGGGGCCTACACGGTCTCGATAGTACAGCACCATCATGTACAAGGCAGTGCACATGACATACGAAGCGTCCCCGAGTCGGCATAGCCAAGGACTCTTTAAGACACAACGAGAATACTGTAAAACCGACCGTGAATAGGCGGACCACTAGACGTCGAACCCCAATTTCATATCATACATCTGTCGAAAAGATATCCTAAGAGCTACTTGAATTCCCACCTATGAAACTCCCGAAATTTTCCGGTTATGCAATCAGGTGTTGGGGATACAGGGGAAGCATAATATCTCACCCAAACTAGCAAATCCTACATCCAGCTGTATCCATCCTTCAACACATAACCAAGAAACCTTCGGAAATCATCTACCTCAACCTTCGAAAAGCATCCGTTATACAAGTTATGGCGATACTCCCGAACTCCCGCCCCAGTACTGGGTGGCGTCGAGGTTATCTCACCAACGAACTGCATAAAAGAGATTTTCGATGTCGGCGAACATATCTCAAGTATTCCTGAATTGCAACGATAAAATTATGACGACAACACCTCAGAGCTCAACTCCCCGGGACACTTCCACTAAACCCCTGACAGGAGGCACCAAGACAATGTTCTCATCATAAAACCATCGAAACGATTCCAAGATACCCGCGTGATCCTAAAAAAATAATTTAGTGAAATTTGAGAAGAGAAGAGTCAAAACTCTACGTCAGGATGCCTTACCAGAGCGATGAGGAGACTGGGAAGTAAAAAGAATTCCTAACTCTCCAATATATAATTCCTAAGTGACTCAAAACATTTTTCTAGACACAACTCGGCTGCTAAAAACGATCAAGCAATGGGGCTCCTAAGGTCGGGGAAGGCTCTTGTAACGCCCGGGTAATCAAGCTACAGTGATCCAACGATAATCGTGCCACGTCACCCCGGTTACTAATGATAATCTACCGTTAGGCCAGAACCGAGTCAAATTCAAACATTAAAATAAAGTTAAATTATAAAAGTTTCAAAATGTTAAACTAAAATATTCGGAGTGTGCAGTTAAATGCCAGGGTAATTATAATGAAGCAAACACATTTTTATAAAATGCCTAAATAATTTAAAATGATTTAAAACAGAAGAGGAAATAAAGAAAAGGAAAACAGGAAACAAAACCAAAAAAATAAAAGGACCCCCCCCCACTGGGCCAGACGGCCCAGCCGGCCAGGCCACCAACCGGCCCAACTGGGCAAAGGCCCAGCCGCCCCCCCCCCACGCCTCCCTTATTCCCCCCCCACGACCGAACCCTAGCACGATCCCCATTCCCCCCTCGCACTCCTCTCTCTCCCTCCTCTGCCCGATCTAGATCGGGGCGAACCCCCCCGATCCCATCGGCCCGACGCCGCCGTCGATCCCCGTTGCCCCGCCGCCGTTCACCATCGCCACCGCCGCCCACTCCCTCTTCCCCTCCCGATCCAGAACCCCACTCCCCTCGCTCCTTCCCCCCTGGATCTGGATCGGGAACTCCCGATCCCCTCGCCCCCGCACGACGACCGCGGCGCCCGGCGCCCCGCTACCTACCCCGCCGCCCCGACAACGCCAGGCACTCGCTGGACCTCGTCGGCGCCGTCCCATCGTCTCTTCCGCGCCGGACCCCCTCGAGCTACGACGCCGCCATCACGACGCCGCCTTGCCGGAACACGCCCTCGCCGGACCGCTCCGCCGTCGTCCACGACCTCCTCCTCGTCCCCCGTTGCCACTGGCCCTACGACCTCGCCGTGAGCACCGCTCCTTCTCCTCTTCCCCGCTTCGCCACACACGCATCGGCCGGCCGCGCCGCTGGCCTCCCACCGCCACTGCCGCTCGCCCGCTGGTGCCTCACTGCGCGCGCGTCGCGCCATCCGTGCCTCGCGCGTGGCCGCCTCTGCTCCCCGTCGACGCGCCGCCGCCCGTGCCGTTCGCTGCTTCAGCCCTGCCGCAGCCTGCGCCCGCGCCATCGCCCCGCCGTGCCTGGCCGTCCGCCGCTGCTTCCGGCGGCTCCGGCGAGCCACCCCCGCACGCATCGCCACCTCTGGCCGGGCCTCTAGCGCCCTGCGTGCATGCCACAGCGCCTCCCTTCGCTCCGCCGGCCTCGCCGTACCGCCCCGCTCCGGCCACGGTCGCCGGCGATGGGTCACGCGCCGGCCCCCTTCCCCGCTGGCCACATCGCCCTGTTGGGTGGGCTGGCGCCCGCCTCCACGCTGCGCTGAGAACCACTACCCATATGCCCGTTAAGGGCCTTGGCCCTATGACAAGTGGGGCACACCCCCAGAACGTTTTATAAAAAAAAGGGAATTAAAAAAATAAAAATAAAATAAATATAATTAATAGAAATAAAAATGATTTAATAAAATTAATTATTAATTAATTAATTAAGAAATTAATTAAGTTAATTAATCCGGTTTAATTAATTTAATTAACTAGTTAAGTTTAATTAAACTGTGATTAGATTAGTTAGATCCTAATTAAGAGTAAACAGTGTATGACATGCGGGACCCACACGTCAGATTGACCCAGTCAACTCCCTGTTGACTGCTGACGTCATGATGACGTCATGATGACGTCAGCAGACACTATTCTGGATAATGTTGATTAAATTAAATAAATAAATCCTAAAAATGATTTAAATCTTTTAAAATTAATATAAAATAAACCGTAGCTCGGATGGAAAAACTTTGTACATGAAAGTTGCTCAGAACGACGAGGCGAATTCGGATACGCAGCCCGTTCATCCGCCACGCATCCCTAACCTATCAAACTCGCAACTTTCCCCCTCCGGTTCACCGGTCCGAAAACGCGAAACACCGGGGATACTTTCCCGGATGTTATCCCCCTTCACCGGTATCACCTACTACCGCGTTAGGGCACCTCTAACGCCGTAACTTGTCATGTCATGCATCACTATGCATATGCTTGCATTATATTTATTGTTTCTTCCCCCTCTTCTCTCTCTAGACACCGAGACCGACGCCGCTGCTACCCCGTACGACTACGGTGTTGACGACCCCTCTCTCTTGCCAGAGCAACCAGGCAAGCCCCCCCTTTGATCACCAGATATCGCCTACTCTTCTCTATACTGCTTGCATTAGAGTAGTGTAGCATGTTACTGCTTCCCGTTAATCCTATACTGATGCATAGCCTGTCCTTGCTACTACTGTTGTTACCTTTACCTGCAATCCTAATGCTTAGTATAGGATGCTAGTATTTCCATCTGTGGCCCTACATTCTTGTCCGTCTGCCTTGCTATACTATCGGGCCGTGATCACTCGGGAGTTGATCACGGGTATATACTATATACTTTATACATGATACATGTGGTGACTAAAGACGGGTCGGCTTGAGGAGCACCCGCGAGTGGAGTTTTGAGGCGGAGCGGCAGGGCAGGTTCCGACCACCTAGGAGAGAGGTGGGCCTGGCCCTGGTCGGCGTTCGCGGATACTTAACACGCTTAACGAGATCTGGGTATTTGATCTAAGTCTGGCCATTTGGTCTATACGCACTAACCATCTACGCGGGAGTAGTTATGGGTATCCCGGCGTCGTGGTATCAGCCGAGGCCTTCGTGACGTCAGCGACCGAGTGGCGCGCGCCGGATTGGACTGGAAGGCCACTAGGCTAGGTCTGCTTTCGGCCGCGTTCGCAACGTGCAGGTGTGCTAAGGGCGATGGGCCCAGACCCCTGGGCGCTTAGGTTTAGACCGGCGTGCTGACCTCTCTGTTGGTAGAGGTGGGGCTGCGACGTGTTGATCTTCCGAGGCCGGGCATGACCCAGGAAAGTGTGTCCAGCCAAATGGGATCGAGCGTGTTGGGGTATGTGGTGCACCCCTGCAGGGAAGTTAATCTATTCGAATAGCCGTGATCTTCGGTAACAGGACGACTTGGAGTTGTACCTTGACCTTATGACAACTAGAACCGGATACTTAATAAAACACACCCTTCCAAGTGCCAGATACAACCGGTGGTCGCTCTCTCACAGGGCGACGAGGGGAGGATCATCGGTTAGGGTTATGCTATGCGATGTTACTTGGAGGTCTTCAGTCTACTCTCTTCTACATGCTGCAAGACGGAGGCTGCCAGAAGCGTAGTCTTCGATAGGACTAGCTATCCCCCTCTTATTCCGGCACTCTGCAGTTCAGTCCACATATGATACCCTTACTCCATTTGATACCCATGCATATGTAGTGTAGCTCCTTGCTTGCGAGTACTTTGGATGAGTACTCACGGTTGCTTTCTCCTCCTTTTCCCCCTTTCCTTTCATTCTGGTTGTCGCAACCAGATGCTGGAGTCCAGGAGCCAGACGCCACCGTCGACGACGACCCCTACTGCACCGGAGGTGCCTACTACTACGTGATGCCCGCTGACGACGACCAGGAGTAGTTAGGAGGATCCCAGGCAGGAGGCCTGCGCCTCTTTCGATCTGTATCCCAGTTTGTGCTAGCCTTCTTAAGGCAAACTTGTTTAACTTATGTCTGTACTCAGATATTGTTGCTTCCGCTGACTCGTCTATGATCGAGCTCTTGTATTCGAGCCTTCGAGGCCCCTGGCTTGTAATATGATGCTTGTATGACTTATTTTATTTGTAGAGTTGTGTGGTGATATCTTCCCGTGGGTCCCTGATCTTGATCGTACACGTTTGCGTGTATGATTAGTGTACGATTAAATCGGGGGCGTCACAAGTTGGTATCAGAGCCGACTGCCTGTAGGAATTCCCCTTCCACACTCCTTGGCCGAAGTCAAGTCTAGACATTGCAAAAACTTTTACTAACCTGGCTGTGTGCCTTATGGGCCCACGTCGCCATCGGGTGGTACTAGGATCTTTTACTCCTCGACCTTTACTCTGGGACTCTGAACTCTCTTCTACTCGGGTTAAACGAATTTACTAACTCTGACACTAGGATCCCGTTACGACATTCACCCCAAAGTTGGATAAGCCCTAGTTATTCTTTAGAATTGTATTTGAACATTATCCACATTGTCATTTGACTTCTGTGAAAACATCTGTGTTTTCAGATGGAACCCACGAGGCAGGTCGTGCGCCACACGACGGCCATTGGTGCCTCAGGGTCACCTGCTGTGTTGGTTGAGATGATGACCTATCTGGGTTATCGCTGGCACCCTGAGTACACCGTCTATGAGGAGTATCAGGACTTCAACCAGGAGCAGTACCGTGCCATCGTCCACCTCTACTCTTGGGAGTATGACTCCACTACCGTGCTGCACACTGCTCATGGTGTTGGAGTGACTATCGATATGGCGGTCCACGATGCTGCTTATGCTGCTCTGACACGTCTCCGTGGAGAGTATCAGGAGTTGGATACCTCCCCCTTCAGGCACATTGCTATCGCATCTGATATTGGTGCGGAGGGTTATTACACTGCTGCCTACTCCACTGTCACCCGAGAGCCCTTCTACCATCAGAACCTGGTTCTGCATGCTGATGGGCTGGATCGAGCTAACCGAGCTCTTCGCCACGAGTTGTACACCACCCGTCAGCACCTGTATCGTGCTCTGACGCTGTTACACCCCTCTGTCCACTCTGGTGACCTGTCGCGTTCTGTGATCTACCCTGCCCGGACCGTGATGCCCCAGGGCGTCGGCTGGCCAGATGTGGGAGGCTACTCTCCTGCATTGGGTCCTCTCCTGCCACCTGCGCATCGGGTTCCGCACCAGAGTATCCGTGGGCCCCAGGCTACTCGCGTGGAGGTCTTCCCTTCGCGTCACTACCAGCTGTCGGGCTACACCTACCTCCGCAGTACCGCATGGGACTGACGTAGACTTGCTTATTAGTGTTAGCTGCATTCGCCGCGAGCCTGTGTGCCGCCTATGATGTCTTAGCCTATGTACCGAACTCCGCGTAACGAACTCTATGCTGATCTCTTTTGTAAGATATGCCGACTACTATGTAGTATCTATCATGCTACGTTCGTTGTGCATGTTTCATCATGAATGATTCTTGTTTTTACGATTCCTCAATGCTGAACTACCCCTGTTAAATATTAGCAGGATGGTTAGACCAGGTGGTCGTGGTCGTGGTGGCAACGCCCCACCACCACCTGAGTACATGGCTGGGATGATGCAACAGTTTGAGCTGAATCGTCAGTTCATGGAGAATATTATGGCTCAGTTTCCTCGCCCCAATATGAACCAGCAGCCAACCCCAGTAACTCTGCAGGATTTCATGCGCCTGAACCCAACTGTGTACCGCAGCTCAACTCAGCCTCTGGATGCTGATGACTGGCTCCGAGACATAACCTATGAGATGGAGTCTGCTGATGTAGCCCCTGCCAGCTATGTCACCTTTGCTTCCTTCTTCCTGAAGGGACCCGCAGCTCAATGGTGGGACAGCCACAGGCGTACTCTGCCAGCTGGAACAATCATCACCTGGCCAGACTTCCAAGCTTCCTTCCGTGCTCGCTTCATCCCTCAGGGAGTTATGGACCGGAAGAAGCGTGAGTTCCGCAACCTCACCCAAGGCAACAAAACTGTGGAAGCTTATCAGCGGGAGTTTCTGGACTTGTCCCGCTATGCTGAAGAGGACATTGCAACCGATGCACGCAGACAGGAGAAGTTCCGGGATGGCCTTCAAGCTGACATCAAACTCGCACTTCTAGTGCATGACTTTGCTGATTTCGCCACTCTGGTGAACAAAGCCATCAATGTCGAAACTGGTCTGCAGGAATACCAGAGCTCTCACAAGCGCAGCCGTGACACGGGCTCATCTTCGGGCCCGTCCTCCCAGAAGCGCAAGATATGGATTCCCAACAGCATGTACCAGCCGAATGCACCTGCCCCAAGGCAGTCCTATGTTGCACCTCGTCTGCCTACGGCTCCAACTAGGCAGCCAAGGCTTCCAGCTCCACCACCCCAAGCTCCTGTTCCTACTCCCGAGAATGGTTTGTGCTTCAGGTGTGGACAACCAGGGCACCGTGCTAGGGAATGCAACCAGAAACAGAATCAACTGGCCCTTCCAGCAACTGGCCGTGGAAGCAACCAGCCTCGCATCAACAGTACCAAGTCTTATGGTCGTGTTCATGCCAACCATGTTGATCTCAATGAAGTTCTAGACCAGCCTGCTACCGTGATGGGTACACTCCTCGTAAATTCAGTACCAGCATCTGTTTTATTTGATACAGGAGCATCACATTCTTTCATATCAGCTGAGTTTGCATTCATGCATGGCATCAAATACGAAGAGATGAACACTGCGATTGTGGTACACACCCCTGCGGGCCAGTGTCAAACCTCTATGGTTAGTCACAACGTTCCCGTTGAAATTGAAGGACTGGAGTTCCTTGCCTCCCCCATCGTACTAAAGTCCTGTAACATCGACCTCATTCTGGGAATGGATTGGTTGAAAGCGCATACTGCTTCTATAGTTTGCGCCACTAAGGTCGTCCATCTGCTACACCCTTCTGACGAAATAATAGCTTACCAAGCTCATCTAGTTCAGAACGCCGAGGCACGTCTTTATGCCTTGAATGCGTTGAATGCTGCACCACTCGAGGGCATTGAAAACATTCCCGTCGTTCGTGAATTCCAAGATGTCTTCCCAGAAGAACTTCCAGGGATTCCTCCTGTTAGAGCTGTCGAATTCATCATCGACTTGAAACCCGGCACTACCCCTATAGCTAAACGACCCTACAAGATGCCGCCGCATGAACTCATGGAGCTTAAGGAGGAAATCGACAAATCTCTTGTCAAAGGTTTCATTCGCCCAAATTGCTCTCCTTGGGGAGCACCTTCTCTCTTTGTTAAGAAGAAGGATGGGACAAACCGATTAGTCCAAGACTACCGTCCTATAAACCAAGCTACCATTCAGAATAAATATCCTCTTCCTCGGATCAATGATCTTTATGATCAACTGGCTGGCTCATCAGTGTTCTCCAAACTCGACTTGAGGTTGGGTTACCACCAGATCCGTGTTCGTGAAGAGGACATCCCAAAAACTGCCTTCGTGACTCGGTATGGATCATACGAGTACACCGTCATGTCATTCGGTTTAACGAATGCTCCAGCCACCTTCTCTCGTCTGATGAATTATATATTCATGGATTACCTCGACAAGTTCGTCGTGGTTTATTTGGACGATATCCTTGTATTTTCCAAGAACAAGGAGGAACATGCTGAACATCTTCGTCTTGTGCTGGAAAAACTTCGAGAGCATCAACTGTATGCTAAGTATTCCAAGTGTGAATTCTGGCTCCCCGAAGTAACCTATCTTGGGCATGTCATCTCCAAGAATGGTATTGCCGTCAACCCTGAACGAGTTCAGGCTATTCTCGATTGGACTCCTCCGAAGAATGTGAAGCAAGTCCGAAGTTTTCTCGGTCTCGCCAGCTATTGCCGTCGATTCGTCGAGAACTTCTCCAAGATTGCCAGGCCTCTGACTAATTTGTTGCATAAGGGTGTCAAGTTCGACTGGACAGACAAGTGTCAGGAAAGTTTCCAGGCGCTCAAAGACAAGTTGACTTCTGCCCCCGTACTTGCTCCACCTGATACTAAGAAGGACTTCGTCATTTACTGCGACGCTTCCCGTCAAGGATTAGGCTGTGTCCTAATGCAAGAGCGCAGAGTGATTGCTTATGCCTCTCGTCAATTGCGCCCTCACGAAGAAAACTACCCAGTTCATGACCTCGAGCTTGCTGCTGTCATTCATGCACTGAAGCAGTGGCGACATTACCTTCTCGGTAATCGCTGCGAGATCTTCACCGACCATCAAAGTCTGAAGTATCTGTTTACTCAGCCAGACCTGAACCTCCGTCAGCAAAGATGGATGGAGACTGTTGCAGACTTTGACGTAGATATATCATATACCCCCGGCAAGGCTAATGTAATGGCTGATGCCCTGAGCCGCAAGTCTTACTGCAACCACCTCCAGGTCCACAAAGTTCAGCCCTCGCTTACCGAAGAATTTAGAAGGCTGAACCTCCATATTGTTCCCCCGGGATCACTCGCTCCCCCTCCCGAAGGTTTCCCCAAACAGAACCTCCATGTTGTTTCCAAGGGTTCTCTCAATACCCTGGTTGCGAAACCAGATCTTGTGGACACCATCAAATGGATACAGAAGTGTGACGATGAAGTCCTCAAGATTAAGCGCGACCTCAAAAGGGGAAAGCCCTCATTCTTCACGATCGCCGACGATGGCGCCTTGTATTTCAAAGGCCGCTTAGTGGTACCATGTTCGAAGAAAAACCTGGATAAGACTAAAAGGGTTATGCAAGAAGCCCATGATACGCCTCTGTCCATCCATCCTGGTAGTACAAAGATGTACCAGGATATTCGTCAAAGATTCTGGTGGTCTAATATGAAGCAGGACATTGCTCGTTATGTTGCTGAGTGTGACATTTGTCGCCGAATCAAAGCAGAGCATCAAAGGCCTGCTGGAACTCTGCAACCTATCTCTATTCCTGCATGGAAATGGGACCGTGTTGAAATGGACTTCGTCACTGGATTTCCCAAATCGCAGAAAGGTAATGATGCTATTCTTGTCGTCATTGACCGGCTTTCCAAAGTTGCCCATTTTCTGGCGGTCAAAGAGACAATCACGGCTAGTCAGCTTGCTACTCTCTACATGGCCAGAATTGTTTCCCTTCACGGTATCCCACTGGTTATCAGTTCAGACCGTGGCAGCTTATTCACATCAAGGTTTTGGGCGAGTTTCCAAGAAGCTATGGGGACTCATCTGTCGTTCAGTACTGCGTTCCATCCTCAGTCACAAGGGCAAGTTGAACGTGTCAACCAAGTTCTCGAAGACATGCTTCGAGCTTGTGTAATCTCATTCGGCAAGAAATGGGAGGAATCTCTTCCATATGCCGAGTTCTCTTATAATAATAGCTATCAAGCTAGTCTGAAGATGTCCCCCTTCGAAGTGCTATATGGACGAAAGTGTCGAACCCCTCTGAACTGGTCAGAAACTGGGGAACGTCCATTCTTTGGTCCGGATATTATCCAACAGGCCGAAGAACAAGTTCGCATTATTCGTGAGAATCTCAAGGCTGCTCAGTCACGTCAGAAAAGTCAGTATGACCGTCATCACCAAGACATGGTCTATCAACCTGGCGAAAAGGCTTATCTTCGAGTTACACCAATGAAGGGTGCACACCGCTTTGGGATCAAAGGAAAGTTAGCTCCCCGCTATATTGGTCCTTTCACTATTCTCGAAAGGCGTGGAAAAGTGGCATATCAACTGGAGCTTCCGCCGAACCTTTCTCAGGTTCACGATGTGTTCCACGTGTCGCAACTCCGCCGTTGCTTCAAAGATCCAATCCGAGCGGTGGATCATGAAGTGCTCGAATTGCAACGGGACCTCTCGTATAAAGAGCATCCGGTCCGCATTCTTGACCAAGCTGAACGCCGCACACGTCAGAAGGCAATCAAATTCCTCAAAGTCCAGTGGTCGAACCACTCTGAAGACGAAGCCACTTGGGAACGCGAGGACTGCCTGCGTGATGAATACCCCGCGTTGTTTCCTTCTACCTCCTAAATCTCGGGACGAGATTTCTTGTAGTGGAGGAGTTTTGTAACGCCCGGGTAATCAAGCTACAGTGATCCAACGATAATCGTGCCACGTCACCCCGGTTACTAATGATAATCTACCGTTAGGCCAGAACCGAGTCAAATTCAAACATTAAAATAAAGTTAAATTATAAAAGTTTCAAAATGTTAAACTAAAATATTCGTAGTGTGCAGTTAAATGCCAGGGTAATTATAATGAAGCAAACACATTTTTATAAAATGCCTAAATAATTTAAAATGATTTAAAACAGAAGAGGAAATAAAGAAAAGGAAAACAGGAAACAAAACCAAAAAAAATAAAAATAAAAGGACCCCCCCCCACTGGGCCAGACGGCCCAGCCGGCCAGGCCACCAACCGGCCCAACTGGGCAAAGGCCCAGCCGCCCCCCCCCACGCCTCCCTTATCCCCCCCCACGACCGAACCCTAGCACGATCCCCATTCCCCCCTCGCACTCCTCTCTCTCCCTCCTCTGCCCGATCTAGATCGGGGCGAACCCCCCCGATCCCATCGGCCCGACGCCGCCGTCGATCCCCGTCGCCCCGCCGCCGTTCACCATCGCCACCGACGCCCACTCCCTCTTCCCCTCCCGATCCAGAACCCCACTCCCCTCGCTCCTTCCCCCTGGATCTGGATCGGGAACTCCCGATCCCCTCGCCCCCGCACGACGACCGCGGCGCCCGGCGCCCCGCTACCTACCCCGCCGCCCCGGCAACGCCAGGCGCTCGCTGGACCTCGTCGGCGCCGTCCCATCGTCTCTTCCCCGCCGGACCCCCTCGAGCTACGACGCCGCCATCACGACGTCGCCTTGCCGAAACACGCCCTCGCCGGACCGCTCCGCCGTCGTCCACGACCTCCTCCTTGTCCCCCGTTGCCACTGGCCCTACGACCTCGCCGTGAGCACCGCTCCTTCTCCTCTTCCCCGCTTCGCCACACACGCATCGGCCGGCCGCGCCGCTGGCCTCCCACCGCCACTGCCGCTCGCCCGCTGGTGCCTCACTGCGCGCGCGTCGCGCCATCCGTGCCTCGCGCGTGGCCGCCTCTGCTCCCCGTCGACGCGCCGCCGCCCGTGCCGTTCGCTGCTTCAGCCCTGCCGCAGCCTGCGCCCGCGCCATCGCCCCGCCGTGCCTGGCCGTCCGCCGCTGCTTCCGGCGGCTCCGGCGAGCCACCCCCGTGCGCATCGCCGCCTCTGGCCGGGCCTCTAGCGCCCTGCGTGCATGCCACCGCGCCTCCCTTCGCTCCGCCGGCCTCGCCGTACTGCCCCGCTCCGGCCACGGTCGCCGGCGATGGGTCACGCGCCGGCCCCCTTCCCCGCTGGCCACATCGCCCTGTTGGGTGGGCTGTCGCCCGCCTCCGCGCTGCGCTGAGAACCACTACCCATATGCCCGTTAAGGGCCTTGGCCCTATGACAAGTGGGGCACACCCCCAGAACGTTTTATTAAAAAAAAGGGGGAATTAAAATAAAAATAAAAATAAAAATAAATATAATTAATAGAAATAAAAATGATTTAATAAAATTAATTATTAATTAATTAATTAATTAAGAAATTAATTAAGTTAATTAATCCGGTTTAATTAATTTAATTAACTAGTTAAGTTTAATTAAACTGTAATTAGATTAACCTAAACCCTAATTAATCTAATTAGAGGATGACAGGTGGGTCCCCCCCTGGACCCACATGTCAGGTTGACCAAGTCAACTCTGTTGACTGCTGATGTCAGCATGACATCATGCTGATGTCATTAAATCATTTTCGAATTAATTAAATAATTAATTAAATCTCAGAAATTAAAAAAAAAATCTTTAAAAAAAATCATATCTTTTAATCCGTAACTCGGATTAAAATATTTTCAACATGAAAGTTGCTCAGAACGACGAGACGAACCCGGATACGCAGCCCGTTCGTCCGCCACGCATCCCTAACCTATCAAACTCGCAACTTTCCCCCTCCGGCTCCTCTGCCCGAAAACGCGAAACACCGGGGATACTTTCACGGATGTCATCCCCCTTCACCGGTATCACCTACTACCGCGTTAGGGCACCTCTAACGCCGTTACTTGTCTTGTCATGCATCGTTATGCATCTGTTTGCATTATATTCATTGTTTCTTCCCCCTCTTCTTCCGCTAGACACCGAGACCGACGCCGCTACTGGTGCCCCGACGACTACGTTGACGACCCCTCTCTCTTGCCAGAGCAACGGCAAGCCCCCCCTTGCATACGCGAAGCTCTAAGCTCGCGCTATACTCGCCTCATTAGAGTATTGACTCAGACCTCAGATCATAAATCGCTCTACCTCATTGACTCTCGTATTACGTCGCGTGTTAAGTATCCGCGACGTGCCGCTCCTAGAGGGCCAGGCCACCTCTTCACTAGGTTGTAGTCGGCACCTTGTCCTGTTTCAGCTGCCGCCTCTCCCGATAAATCTATTCACAATCATGCCGGGGCCGTTAGGGCACATGAGTGCTCTTCGCTTTTCAGCCATTCCTCACATAGATGCTCCTGCCTGTTTACACTGCACTCCTAATCATTCGTTACGCGGGTAGCTCTGCTACAGTAGTTTTCCATCAGATGGCCCTTCTTTAGCTCTCTTGCTCCTGATTCATGCCTTGCTCATGTATATAAGCTAATTTACAGTGAGGTCACGTGATCACTTATGACGGCGCTGTGATCACCGGCTCGGCGCGCAAGTGATCACGTGCGGCCTGCTCCATATGTCGTCCGAGTGGATTGTTGATGCGGTGCCCAGTGGCAGTGGTACGGGCGATGGGATGGGCGCGGCCTGGTTAAAATACTAGCATCCGGTTACTAGGGGGATGATTGCAAGGTGGGTAAAGTAACTCGGGAGTTAGTACAACGGTGGGTATATACTATATGCTTTATACATGATACATGTGGTGACTAAAGACGGGTCGGCTTGTGGAGCCCCGCGAGTGATTCACGGATTGGGGGCTGAAAGGACCTTTGTCCCAACGGCCCTCTGTGTGGATCTTTGAGGCGGAGCGACAGGGCAGGTTCCGACCACCTAGGAGAGAGGTGGGCCTGGCTGGTCGACGTTCAAAATTATTGATGCGAGTGCCTCCGGCTCGACGGTGCCAGTGTTCTTTCTCAATTCTGGTCGTGGTCGCAATAAGTAAAAACCCCTCGGCTGCCCTTTCGTCCTCATCCACCTCCCCGAGATGTCCTCTCCAATGGTGGTTGGTTGGCGGACGTACGCAGGTTGAGACCACCTAGGTGAGAGGTGGGCCTGGCCCTGGTCGGCGTCCGTGCGTTACTTAACACGCTTAACGAGATCTTGTATTTGATCTGAGTCTGGCCACTGGCCTATACGCACTAACCAACTACGCGGGAACAGTTATGGGCACTCGACGTCGTGGTATCAGCCGAAGCCTTCGTTGACGTCAGCGACTGAGCGGCGCGCGCCGGATTGGACTGGAACGCCTGCTCTTGTATTAGGGAGGCTAGGTCTGCTTCCGGCCGCCCGCAACGTGCAGGTGTGCAATGGGCGATGGGCCCAGACCCCTGCGCCATAGGATTTAGACCGGCGTGCTGACCTCTCTGTTGTGCCTAGGTGGGGCTGCGACGTGTTGATCTTCCGAGGCCGGGCATGACCCAGGAAAGTGTGTCTCGGCCAGAGGGATCGAGTTGTAGTGGGTGCTGGGTTGCACTCCCTATAGGTTATCTATTCGAATAGTTTGTTTTCTAGTGCTCCGGCCAATATGTGTGTCCGGCCATAATGTAGTGGGCCCTCCTGCAGGGAAGTTATCTATTCGAATAGCCGTGATCTTCGGTAACAGGACGACTTGGAGTTGTACCTTGACCTTATGACAACTAGAACCGGATACTTAATAAAACACACCCTTCCAAGTGCCAGATACAACCGGTGGTCGCTCTCTCTCAGGGATACGAGGAGGGGATCGCCGGGTATTAGGATTTGCTATGCGATGATATGAGGACTTCAGTCTACTCTCCTTCTACATGCTGCAAGACGGAGGCTGCCAGAAGCGTAGTCTTCGAAAGGATTAGCTATCCCCCCTTATTTCTGGCTTTCTGCAGTTCAGTCCACATATGGCCCTTACATTTACCCATGCATATGTAGTGTAGCTCCTTGCTTGCGAGTACTTTGGATGAGTACTCACGGTTGCTTTCTCCCTCTTTTCCCCTATCCCTTCTACCTGGTTTGTCGCAACCAGATGTTGGAGCCTAGGCCAGACGCCACCGTCGACGACGACTCCTACTACACCGGAGGTGCCTACTACTACGTGCTGCCCGCTGACGACGACCAGGAGTAGTTAGGAGGATCCCAGGCAGGAGGCCTGCGCCTCTTTCGATCTGTATCCCAGTTTGTGCTAGCCTTCTTAAGGCAAACTTGTTTAACTTATGTGTGTACTCAGATATTGTTGCTTCCGCTGACTCGTCTATGATCGAGCTCTTGTATTCGAGCCCTCGAGGCCCCTGGCTTGTAATATGATGCTTGTATGACTTATTTTATTTGTAGAGTTGTGTTGTGATATCTTCCCGTGAGTCCCTGATCTTGATCGTACACGTTTGCGTGTATGATTAGTGTACGGTCAAATCGGGGGCGTCACATCTTTTATCTCTTACTTTATTCAACTTCATACCTCTTTCAGAAATTTTATGCCCCAAGACAATACCTTCATTAACCATAAAGTGGCACTTCTCCCAGTTCAAGACAAGATTAGTTTCTTCACATCTCTGCAAAACTCGATCAAGGTTGCTCAAGCAATCATCAAAAGAGGATCCATAAACGGAGAAATCGTCCATGAAAACCTCACAAATCTTTTCACAAAAGTCAGAGAATATAGCCATCATGCATCTTTGAAAGGTAGCAGGTGCATTACATAAACCAAAAGGCATACGTCTATAAGCAAAAGTACCGAAAGGGCAAGTAAAAGTGGTCTTTGATTGATCATCAGCTGACACAGGTATTTGAGAGAAACCAGAATAACCATCTAGAAAGCAAAAATGTGTATGTTTGGATAATCTTTCTAGCATTTGATCGATAAAAGGTAAGGGGTAATGATCTTTTTAGTAGCCTTATTTAATTTGTGGAAATCAATTACCATCCTATAACCTGTAATAATTCTTTGAGGAATCAATTCATCTTTATCATTAGGAACGACAGTAATACCTCCCTTCTTAGGGACACAATGGACAGGACTTACCCACTGACTATCAGCAACGGGATAAATTATACCTGCCTCAAGGAGCTTTAATATTTCCTTTCTTACCACTTCTTTCATCTTAGGATTCAGCCGTCGTTGGTGATCAATAACTGGTTTGGCGTCTTTCTCCAAATTTATTTTGTGTTGACATAGAGTGGGACTAATGCCCTTAAGATCATCAAGAGTATATCCAATAGCAGCACGGTGCTTCTTCAGAGTTTTCAATAATTTTTCTTCCTCCTTCTCTGAAAGGTTAGCACTAATAATAACATGATATCTTCTTTTCATCAAGATAAGCATATTTAAGAGTATCAGACAATGGTTTAAGCTCAAACACGGGATCACCCTTGGGTGGAGGAGGATCCCCTAAGATTTCAACAGGCAAGTTGTGTTTCAGATAGGTCCCTGTTTAAAGAACACTTCATCTATTTCCCTTCTTTCATTCATAAACATATCATTTTCATGGTCTAGCAAATATTGTTCTAAAGGATCACTAGGAGGTACGGCAATAGAAGCAAGACCAATAATTTCATCTTTACTAGGCAATTCTTCACGGGTTGTCTATGAAATTTAGAAAAATTAAACTCATGAGACATATCATCCACCAATAGTAACAACATCCTTCTTGCAATCTATCTTAGCATTAATAGTATTCAAGAAGGGTCTACCAAATATAATGGGACAAATTATCTTGTGGGGAACCAAGAACAAGAAAATCAGCAGGATATTTAACTTTCCCACACAAGACTTCAACATCTCTAACAATCCCAACTGGTGAAATAGTGTCTCTATTGGCAAGCTTAATTGTAACATCAATTTCCTCTATCTCAGCAGGTGCAATATCATGCATAATTTATTTATATAAGGAATGAGGTATTGCACTAGCACTAGCACCCATATCACATAAGCCATGATAACAATGATCTCCTATTTTAACAGAAATAACAGGCATGCCTACCACAGGTCTATGTTTATCTTTAGCACCGGTTTAGCAATTCTAGCAGTCTCATCACAGAAGTAAATAACATGCCCATCAATATTATCGGCCAAGAGATCTTTAACCATAGCAATATTAGGTTCAACTTTAACTTGCTCAGGGGGTTTGTGTGTCCTAATATTACTTTTGTTGACTATAGTTGAAACTTTAGCATGATCCTTTATTCTAACAGGGAAAGGTGGTTTCTCAACATAAGCAGTAGGAACAACAGGATCATTATAAGTGATAGTCTTTTCTTCAACTTTAATAGGTGC
Organism: Triticum urartu; assembly: GCF_003073215.2. Lineage (NCBI taxonomy): Eukaryota > Viridiplantae > Streptophyta > Magnoliopsida > Poales > Poaceae > Triticum > Triticum urartu. The sequence goes on from NC_053024.1 coordinate 120,946,422, forward strand.
AACTACTTTTACTTCTATGGGAGGATGATATTTAAACTACTTCTCCTTAGGGAGATCGATATGAGCAGCAAAAGACTCACAAAAAGAGGCTACTATCTTAGAGTCAAGTCCATATTTAGTGCTAAATTTATGGAAAACATCGATATCCATAAAAGATTTAACACAATCATACTTAGGTGTCATACCTGACTCCTTACCTTCGTCGAGGTCCCAATCTTCAGAGTTGCGTTTAATTCTTTCCAATAAATCCCATTTGAATTCAATAGTCTTAATCATAAAAGAGCCAACACAAGAAGTATCGAGCATGGTGCGATTGTTATCAGAGAGCCGAGCATAAAATTTTGAATAACCATTTCTCTTGAGAGCTCATGATTGGGGCATGAATATAACATTGATTTAAGCCTCCCCCAAGCTTGAGCGATGCTTTCTCCTTCGCGAGGCCATAAATTATATATATAATTGCGATCACGATGAACAAGATGCATAGGATAAAACTTCTGATGAAATTCCAATTTCAATCATTTGTAGTTCCATGACCCCGTATCATCACATAGCCTATACCATGTCAATGCATCTCCCTTCAAAGATAAAGGGAAGACCTTCTTCTTAATAACATCTCCGAACACACCTGCAAGCTTAAATAATCCACAAACTTCATCCACATATATTAGGTGCTCATCAGGATGCTTTGTTCCATCTCCTGCAAAAGGATTAGCTAGCAGTTTTTCTAACATACCCGAAGGAATTTCAAAGCAGACATTTTCATTTTCGGTAGGTTTAGTAGGTTGAGGAGCAACTCTTTGCTCTACTGGTCGGGGTGAAGATACCCCGAACAAGCCCCTCAGAGGATTACTTTCCATAGTAACAAGTGACAGTAAATTTTAGCACACCATATAAATTTTTCCTTACCAAATTCCACCTACCAAAGGCGCTTCACTCCCCGGCAACGGTGCCAGAAAAGAGTCTTGATGACCCACAAGTATAGGGGATCTATCGTAGTCCTTTCGATAAGTAAGAGTGTCGAACCCAACGAGGAGCAGAAGGAAATGATAAGCGGTTTTCAGCAAGGTATTCTCTGCAAGCACTGAAATAATAGGTAACAGATAGTTTTGTGATAGGATAATTTGTAACGAGTAACAAGTAACAAAAGTAAATAAAGTGCAGCAAGGTGGCCCAATCCTTTTTGTAGCAAAGGACAAGCCTGGACAAACTCTTATATGATGTAAAGCGCTCCCGAGGACACATGGGAATATCGTCAAGCTAGTTTTCATCATGTTCATATGATTTGCGTTCGATACTTTGATAATTTGGTATGTGGGTGGACCAGTGCTTGGGTACTGTCCTTACTTGGACAAGCATCCCACTTATGATTAACCTCTATTGCAAGCATCCACAACTACAACAAAAGTATTAAGGTAAACCTAACCATAGCATGAAACATATGGATCCAAATCAGCCCCTTACGAAGCAACGCATAAAGTAGGGTTTAAGCTTCTGTCACTCTAGCAACCCATCATCTACTTATTACTTCCCAATGCCTTCCTCTAGGCCAAAATAATGGTGAAGTGTCATGTAGTCGACATTCACATAACACCACTAGAGGAGAGACAACATACATCTCATGAAAATATCAAACGAATACCAAATTCACATGACTACTAATAGCAAGACTTCTCCCATGTCCTCAGGAACAAACGTAACTACTCACAAAGCATATTCATGTTCATAATCAGAGGGGTATTAATGTGCATATAGGATCTGAACATATAATCTTCTACCAAATAAACCAACCAGCATCAACTACAAGGAGTAATCAACACTACTAGCAACCCACAGGTACCAATCCCGGACTTAGAGACAAGAATTGGATACAAGAGATGAACTAGGGTTTGAGATGAGATGGTGCTGGTGAAGATGTTGATGGAGATTGACCCCCTCCCGATGAGAGGATCATTGGTGATGACGATGGCGATGATTTCCCCCTCCTGGAGGGAAGTTTCCCCGGTAAAACAGCTTCGCCAGAGCCCTAGATTGGTTCTGCCAAGGTTCCGCCTCGTGGCGGCGGAGTCTCGTCCGGAAAGATGGCTTATGATTTTTTTCCTCTTCGAAAGACTCCATATAGCAGAAGATGGTCATCGGAGGGCCACCAGGGGGCCCACGAGGCAGGGGGGCGCGCCCAGGGGGGTAGGGCGCGCCCCCACCCTCGTGGGCAGGGTGTGGCCCCCCTGGTGAACTTCTTGCGCTCAGTATTTTTTATATATTCTGAAAATGACTTTCGTGAAGTTTTAGGAATTCTGGAGCTGTGCAGAATAGGTCTCTAATATTTGCTCCTTTTCCAGCCCAGAATCCCAGCTGCCGCCATTCTCCCTCTTTATGTAAACCTTGTAAAATAAGAGAGAATAGGCATAAGTATTGTGACATAATGTGTAATAACAACCCATAATGCAATAAATATCGATATAAAAGCATGATGCAAAATGGACGTATCATATGGCTCCCTACAAAAGAAGAGAAGATTCTCCTAAAAGAAGAAGTAGAAGAGAAGAATCACCACCAGGAGAGAGAAGGAGTAGAGATGACTGTTATGAACGAAGAACATCACGGAGAAGCAAGGATTCGGGGAGGAAGGACAAGTCATCAAAGAGCTACACAAAATGAAGACATCAAGCTCATGTTGGTGAATGGGTAACCGGCTCCGACTCCGACGATCACTCCGAGAGAAGTTATCACTCCGACTCCGAATATACTCAAGATGAAGGTGTTGCCGGTCTAGCACTTGTGTCAACCAACTCCTACGACATATTTGACTCACCAAATGAAGGGATTGGAAGATGCTTCATGTCTAAAGGTATCACACCCTGAGTATGTTGATTTCAATAGTGATGAAGATGATTTGCTAGGAGATGATGATTTACTTGTTGACAACTCTAGTTATGAAAACTATGATGAACTTGCTATTAATCATGCTAATCAAGATAAAACGAATGACAATGATAAGAAGGAGATTGAGCGTCTAACTAAAGAACTAAACACTCTTAAGTTAGCTCATGAAACTACCTTGGAAGATCATCGAGAACTTTTAAAGACTCATGAGAAGCTACGTTTTGAAAAGATCAACCTTGAGCAATAGCATGAGTTCTTAAAAGCAATCAATGATGATCTTCGCAAGAAAAATTCCTCTTACATTGCCAAGCATTTACTCTTGTCTACTTACATGCCACAAGTTAAATCTAGCAACAAGAACAAGAAAGATTCTTCTTCTAGTAGTAACAACCATCATGCTAAATCCAATGTTGTTGCTTCTAGTAGTTCTCTTGATTCCACTAATGATTCTCTTAGCCAAGTTACACTTGAGCAAGAAAATAACTTATTGAAGGGAATTATAGAGAAAGGTGTTTACAAGAGCCTTGCCGGAAGTAAGCAATTTGAGGAAATTGTATGCAAGCAAGGAAGACACCGGAAGAATCAAGGTGTTGGTTTTGAACGAAAGTTCAATGCCAATGGAGTTGAGTGGGAAGAAGATCAATACCCCAAGACGAAGTTTGTTCCTCAACAAGAGAAGTATGATCCTACTTCTTTCCAAGGAACACAAGCTCAAGATGATATTCCACCACAAGACCACAAGCTAAAAGGCAAGGACAAGCTTCAAGAGGAGATTGATGCATTTGAAGAAGCACCTAAGGCCTTGGTCAAGTGGGTTACCAAGACTACATCAAGTTCCACTTCATCAAGTACGACTACAACTCCAAGGATTCCCATCAAGATGGTGTGGATCCCTAAGAAGAAGAACTAGATAGTTCTTGAGGGTGACTCCGCCAACATACTTCACTCTTATCATCTTGGCAAGGACAAGTGCAAACAACTTCCATATCTTGCACTAATTCAAGGAGTCACAAACCCTCTTGTTGGTAAGACAAGGGACAAGGTAACCTAATGCTTTCATGGACATCATCCTATGTGACCATCACTCTATGCCTATGGATATCCTTGTTTGTTCCTTGTGGGACTAACCATGTAGGTATTGAAAGTGCAACTCACTCCAAAGGATTGCTCCGAATGATCTACATCAACATTGAGCATCTACATCTTCAACACCTACATGAAGTCATCATCGACAAAACCCAAGGTTAGTTCATCCCTCTTAGGGGGATATCACATTTAGGGGGAGCTTTAATCTAATCAATTGAGCTAAAGCAACTCTAATGATGTGAGCACAACAATGCTTTATGTAAAAGTGGCAACCCCACTTGTGCTTAAACGATGAGTATGACCTATGATCAAATGTTCTCATTTGACTCCTAAGTCAATATACTCATATATAGATGACCTAGTCATCGCCAAATTGCTTGATAGATGCTAGAGTGATTGTGCATGCTTTGTCACATATTTCATTTGTCATTTTATTGTGTGAGCATGTTGGATGCATATTTTACTCATTCGAGGACATCCATTTGTTGCTTTGATTGTTTGGCTTTTTCTATTTTGCCAAATGGATGGACAAGAATGCCTAAGAACTCCCTCTAGCTATCTATGCTTTCTCATCTCAAACTCTATTCATGCTACATCACAAAGTTTGATCAAGTCAGATTTGAACCACTCTGTGTGAGGAGCACTTGGAGTCCCCGATTTGTCATAGACTTAAACTTCCAAAACCTCTTTGTGCATTTCGGTATGACCGAGTCATCCATTTCGGTCACACCGAGATCACTAAGCTGATCTAGGTTTTCAATCTCGATGCAACCGATTTGAACTTTTTGGTCACACCGAGTTGCAGTAACCGCTTGCGATTCTGCATCTCGGTGCCACCGAGTTGTTCCACTCGGTCACACCGACAGGGTCGGGATATATAAATCCACGGGTGAGATTTTGGAAAATTCTTCAAAACCTCTCAGCCCGCGCATATCCTGCTCTGCCGCCTCGGGTCTCTGGATCGTCCTCTCGCCGCCGGCTACCTCCCGCCACTAGTTTCCATCACCGTCAACGGATTTCTGCCCCTCCGTTGCCGCCGTAGCGAACTCCGCTGAATTAGGGTACGAGTTCGATCCTTTGTGCTACTCTTTTAACTCTGATTCGTAGCACATTACTTTGCCATGATCATGACCACGTATGCAATCAATCTATCCACTAAAAACATCCTTTAGATTAGATTGGATTTGAAAATTTAGGGTTAGATCTCTGCCGAACTCATCTCGGACCGACCGAATTGTAGAAATCGGTCTCACCGATTTGGCTTAGGCCATTGCAGTTGCACTTTCGGTCTGACCGAAAACTGCAAATCGGTGTGACCGAGTTCGATTATTTGTGAAACCCTAGCAGTCTCGGTGCCACCGGATTGTGACTCGGTCTGACCGAGTTCACTAGTTTAGGTTCCAAAAGATGCTTCGGTATCACCGAGTTTACAAATTGGTAGGTCCGAAATGCTTTCTATGAAGAACTAGAACTAAGTTTTTAAGTCATCTATTTTGCAAAAACTCTGCACTTTGTGATGCTCATCCACTCTACCTCATCTATATCTATTCACAGGGTCTGCTGTCAGTAAGTTTGTGGAGATGTCTGACCAGAGTGACAGCTAGAATAAGTTTGAAGAACAAGTGCAATTGAGTGAGGGCACTAGTCCCTCTAGCACTTTTGATGATGGCAACAGGAGCACACCAAGCAACTTGCCCAAAGCAGCCACCAAGTCAAGGAAGAAGAAAACCTCAGATTCTGAAGATGAGGACTATGTGGCCGTTGAGGAGGAAGTCAGCTCCAAGAGGAAGGTGCTGAAGAAGGAATATGGCACGGCTGCATCAACTAAACCTGGCTTACACAAGAAGGCCCCTGCCAAGAGGGTTCCAACCTTAAAGGTGAGAGCCTCAACTGCTGAAACCTCCAAGCCAACTAAAGAGGTTGTTGGAGAAGGAAAGAAGAGGAAGAAAAGGGTCAAGAAGACCACTGCCAGAGTGCTTGGTAGATCCTCCATTATGAGAGATCCAGAAGAAGAGGAGGAGGAAGAGGATGCTGCACCAGCTCCCAAGTCTTAGAAGCTTATGGGAGATGCAATTAAGTCAGGGACTGCTCCATCTAAGCCCAAATATGCTCCCAAGGCTACTGCTCAGAAACCTTCCAAACCCAAGAGGAACACCAGGAGTATACCTGCCGAGGAAAAGAACGAGGCCCCAGTGCCTGAAACTGAAGAAGAGGATGACGAATCCCATGTTTTGAGGAAGTTGAAGCCCAAAATTCCTGACCACAATGATGCTCATCTAGTCACCGAGGACATGCACATCAGGAAAGATGCAGGACTGAGATTGTGGAGATAGTCTGATCCCTATGTTGTTAGGAGGAGGACTGCAGTTGACTACAGGTTCCATACAAAGGAACAACAAGACTTCTATGAGACAATTTTGCTTGACAAGAAGCCCATTGTATGTGACATGAAATGGGTCGATTGGGAATATATCAAGGAAAATGAAGATCACTTCCCAGGAGTTTATGATAGCTTTAAGGCATGCGGAGTAGATGAATTCGTTGGACAAAAGCTCACAAAATGGAATGATGAGCTAATCATGCAGTTTTACTCCATTGCCCACTTCTATCCATATGGAAGGATAGTATGGATGTCTGAAGGTACCAGGTACCAATCCATGGTTGAGGAGTGGGCCAAGCCAATCAATGCCCCTGAAGAACATGAAGATGACTTGGATGTGTATGCCACCAAGAAGAAAGACCACAACTCCATGGAAAACATGTACAAAGAGATCCCTGCTAAGGCTTTGGAAACACACAAGCTTGGATCTGTACACTTCTTGTTGTCTGGTCTGCCTACTATTAACGGGATCTTAAGGCACACATTGCTACCAAAGTCAGGAGATCACAAGATGATCAGAGGACACTCCATCAACATGCTGCAAATTTCCATCACAACTAGACATAGGCTTTTACCTTCATCGAAGGGGCCGAACTAGTATAAACTCTCTTGCGTCCCTGTGTCCGCTTTAACCCCTTCTAGCTAACCAGTCGCGATGGCTCCATGACTAAGTCCTTTCTCTAGGATATCTGCCGTGACAATTCCACGACAATAATGAAGCTATGATTGCACGTTTTATGGGTGGATTAAATAAAGAGATTCATACCATTCTAGAGTATAAGGAATATAATAATATCACTTCGAACATGAAGTGCAGGATTGACATGCATTGGCACGAGCTAACTTTTCTGCAGGTCGACCTTCATCATTGACACCGCATGCATCCTCTACTTCCACACGTTCTGCTGCACCGGCGCCTCCGTCAGCTGCCACCACCAACCATCATACAAGAAAGCAGGCACAACCATCACTATCTGCCAAGAGCACACCTTCTGGGCCTGCAGAGAGCTCTTCTCCATCCATGGCATCAACAGGGCAAACACATGATATTATTTGTCGTCGTTGCAAGGGTGGAGGTCATTATGCGAGACAATGCCCATCTAAGCGTGTGATGATTGTTACTAAGGATGGTGGGTATGAGTCCGCTAGTGACTATGATGAGGAGACTTTGGCTCTTATTACAAGTGAAGAACATGGTGGAGATGATTCTGATCATGAGACGCAATACACGGCTGCTGAAGATGCTGACAAGTATGAATGTTTAGGTGCTCAACGTGTTTTGAGTGTGCAGGTTACACAAGCTGAGCAACATCAGAGGCATAATTTGTTCCATACAAAGGGAGTTGTGAAGGAACGTTATGTTCGCGTCATCATAGATGGAGGGAGCTGCAACAATTTGGCTAGCATGGAGATGGTGGAGAAGCTATCTCTCACCACAAGACCTCATCCACATCCTTACTACATCCAATGGTTCAACAACAGCGACAAGGTTAAGGTAACACGTACTTTTCGTATGCATTTTAGTATATCTACATATGCTGATTATGTTGATTGTGATGTGGTACCTATGCAAGCATGTTCCTTATTACTTGGTAGACCATGGCAATTTGATAAAAATTATGTACACCATGGTAGAAACAATCGGTATACTCTTGTTCATAAGGATAAAAATATTACTTTGCTTCCTATGACTCCTGATTCCATTTTGAAAGATGATATTAATAGAGCTAATAAAGCAAAACGAGAGAAAAATAAGAGTGAAGATCAGATTGTGGCAAAAGAATTTGAGCAACACATGAAACCTAGTAATAAGCCATCTAGTGTTGTTTCTGAAATTAAATTGAAAAGTGCATGTTTACTTGCCACAAAATTTGATATCGATGAGCTAGATTTCAGCAAATCTGTTTGCTACGCTATTGTGTGCAAAGAGGTATTATTTTCATTCGAAGACGTGCCTTCCTCTTTCCCCCCTGCACTCACTAACATTTTGCAAGAGTTTGTTGACGTCTTTCCACAAGACGTGCCACCGGGATTACCACCTATTCGAGGAATTGAGCATCAAATTGACTTAATTCTCGGTGCATCGCTACCCAACCATGCACCATACCGTACCAATCTAGAGGAGACGAAGGAGATTATGCGTCAAGTACAGGAGCTGCTCGACAAAGGTTATATACGCGAATCTCTTAGTCCTTGTGTTGTTCCTATTATACTAGTGCCTAAAAAGGATGGTCATCGCGTATGTGTGTTGATTGTAGAGGCATTAATAATATTACTATTCGTTATCGTCATCCTATTCCTAGGCTAGATGATATGCTGGATGAATTGAGTGGCTCTACAATATTCTCCAAAGTTGATTTGCGTAGTGGATACCATCAAATTCGTATGAAATTGGGAGATGAATGGAAAATAACATTTAAAACTAAGTTTGGTTTATATGAGTGGTTAGTCATGCCTTTTGGGTTAACTAATGCACCTAGTACTTTCATGAGACTAATGAACGAAGTTTTACGTGCTTTCATTGGACGATTTGTGGTAGTCTATTTTGATGATATACTGATTTATAGCAAATCTTTGGAAGAACATTTGGAACATTTATGTGCTGTTTTTATTGCTCTACGTGATGCACGTTTGTTTGCTAACCTTGGGAAGTGCACCTTTTGCACCGACCGGGTATCTTTTCATGGCTATGTTGTTACTCCACAGGAAATTGAAGTTGATAAAGCCAAGATTGAAGCTATTGAGAGTTGGCCGCAGCCCAAAACGGTCACACAAGTGAGGATTTTTCTTAGAGTCGCTGGTTTCTATAGGCGTTTTGTGAGAGATTTTAGCACCATTGTTGCACCTCTCAATGAGCTTACAAAGAAGGATGTGCCTTTTGTTTGGGGTACCGCACAGGAAGAAGCCTTCATGGTATTGAAAGATAAGTTGACCCATGCTCCTTTCTCCAACTTCCTGATTTTAATAAGACTTTTGAGCTTGAATGTGATGCTAGTGGAACTGGATTAGGAGGTGTGTTATTACAAGATGGCAAACCTATTGCATACTTTTCTGAAAAATTGAGTGGGCCTAGTCTGAAATATTCTACTTATGATAAAGAATTATATGCTCTTGTTCGGACCTTAGAAACATGGAAACATTATTTATGGCCCAAAGAATTTGTTATACATTCTGATCATGAATCTTTGAAACATATTAAAAGTCAAGCAAAACTGAATCATAGACATGCTAAATGGGTTGAATTCATTGAGACTTTCCCTTATGTCATTAAACACAAGAAGGGTAAATAAAATGTTAATGCTGATGCATTGTCTCGTCGTTATACTATGCTTTCACAACTTGACTTTAAAATATTTGGTTTGGAGATCATCAAAGATCAATATGTGCATGATGCTGAATTTAAAGATGTATTGCAGAATTGTAAAGAAGGTAGAACATGGAACAAGTTCATCGTTAACGATGGATTTGTGTTTCGTGCTAACAAGCTATGCATTCTAGCTAGCTCCGTTCATATTTTGTCGTTGCAGGAGGCACATGGAGGAGGATTAATGGGGCACTTTGGCATGAAGAAGACGGAGGATATACTTGCTACACATTTCTTTTGGCCAAAGATGAGACGGGATGTTGAGCGTTTTGTTGCTCGCTACACTACATGTCAAAAAGCTAAGTCACGACTCAATCCTCATGGTTTATATATGCCTTTGCATGTACCTAGTGTTCCGTGGGAGGATATATCTATGGACTTTGTTTTAGGTTTACCTCGAACAAAGAAGGGGAGGGATAACATATTTGTTGTCGTGGATAGATTCTCGAAATGGCACACTTTATACCATGTCATAAAAGCAATGATGCTGTTAATGTTGCTGATTTGTTCTTTCATGAAATTATTCGCTTGCATGGTGTGCCAAATACTATTGTTTTAGATCGTGATACTAAATTTCTTAGCCACTTTTGGAGATGTTTATGGGCTAAGTTGGGGACTAAACTGCTTTTTAGTACTACTTGTCACCCCCAAACTGATGGTCAAACTGAAGTAGTGAATAGAACATTGTCTAGTATGCTTAGGGTTGCTTTGAAGAATAATAAGAAAATGTGGGAAGAATGCTTGCCTCATATTGAATTTGCTTATAATCGTTCGTTGCATTCTACTACTAAGATGTGCCCTTTTGAAATTGTGTATGGTTTCCTACCTCATGCACCCGTTGATTTGTTGCCTCTTCCATCTCCGGAGAAGGTTAATTTTGATGCTAAACAACGTGCTAAATTGATCTTAAAAATGCATGAGTTAATTAAGGAAAACATTTAGCATACGAATGCTAAATATAAACTTGCTGGAGATAAGGGTAGAAAACATGTTGTGTTTGCACCTGGAGATCTTGTTTGGTTACATTCGCGTAAGGATAGATTTCCTGATTTGTGTAAATCAAAGCTAATGCCACGTGATGATGGTCCTTTTAAGGTGTCAGAGAAAATAAATGATAATGCATATAAACTTGAGTTGCCTGCAGATTTTGGGGTTAGTCCCACTTTTAACATTGGAGATTTGAAGCTTTATTTGGGTGAGGAAGATGAGCTTTCGTCGAGGATGACTTCATTTCAAGAAGGGGAGGATGATGAGGACATCAATACCATTGTTACACCCAGAGCCCCTGCTGATATACATATTGGGCCAATTACTAGAGCTCGCGCATGCTAATTAAATTATCAGGTACTTCTGTTTCTTGGTAATGATTCTAATGTTCATGAGAATATGATGCTGCCTAAGTTGGATACATTTGTTTTGCTTACAAATGAAGGGCCTGGCATGGATAAGAGGGATGAGCACTCGAGCAAGACCAAGCATGGAGATGAAGGCATGTGCAAGGGGAACAAGAACATAGTTACAAGTGATGATTTCAGGACTTTGAAGCCACCATAAGCAGCGCATGAAGCCTTGGACGAAATATACAATATGCCACTTCATAAATTTCGTCCAAAGGCTATTCTAGGTGCTGTGTCACCTTATTAGTGGGCCAGGCCCATGTAATTTCGAAATACTTAAGTATATGTTGTTTTTAGAGTCCGTATGTGTGGGGAAACAAGAGTTAGGGTTGGTTTCGGACCCCTCCTCCAAGGGCCACGAAATTCCCCCCTCTTCCTCCATATATACAGCCCTTAGGGCTTCGTTTAGACTTTGGGGGTTTTGTTTAGATTAAAAGTTCGCCATAGATGCAACTTCGCGTACTTTGTTTGTGTTCAACAACCAGACAAAGACGTCACAGAACCCCACCTTCATCAATAAAGCTTTCATCTTGTATTCGCAATATCCAGATTGCAATCTTAGTTTCTTGCCTGTTCTTCGTTTGCTTGCAGGAAATAGACCTTCGTGGTCAGGTTGATCGTGTTCTGGCGTGGTCAATAACCTCTCAGAGTTGGTTTAGCGATTGCTAAGGTGCGACTTCTTCGCACATTCATAGTCGGATCGTCAAAGTCTACTCCTCCAAAACGATAATCACCATCTCATCGAAAAACGGGACGCCTTTGCCTCTATCATATAAGGAAATATAAATAACAACTTTATTATTGCTTCTAGGGCATATTTCCTTCATAGGGAACACACTAGCCCACATGGGCTGGTGCGCCCCCTCTAAGGCAGCCACACCCAATCTGATGGAATGGGGAGGCGCCATCACCTTTTACCATATCCCAGAGAGGGGAGGAAGGAAAGAAGGGGGCGCCTCCTCCCTTTCCTTCTCCCTTGTGCCAATTTTTGGCAGGGGCGCACCAAAGGAAGGAGCCCTAGGGTTGCCACCGCACCACTTAGGCCGCCCTAGGGGCTGCCTCCTCCCCTCCCACACCTATATATATGTGGGGAGGGATGCCACACAATACACAGCTTATTACACACCATGTGTCGGCACCCCTCCGCCTCTAGTTTACTCCTCCGCTCTAGATCGTCGCAGTGCTTAGGCGAAGCCCTGCGGGATTGCTTCACCACCACCGTCACCACGCCATTATGCTGACGGAACTCATCTACTACCTCACCCCGCCTGCTGGATCAAGATGGCGAGGATGACACCGAGCTAAACGTGTGCAGAATGCGGAGGTTCCGTGCATTCGGTACTTGATCGGGTGGATCACAAAGGTGTACGACTACATCAACCGCGGTGAATGAACGCTTCCGCTTATGGTCTACGAGGGCACATAGACACACTCTTCCCCTCATTGCTATGCATCTCCATGGATAGATCATTGCGTGTGCGTAGATTTTTTTTTTGTTTTCCATGCAACGATTCCCAACAGAGGATGGCCTCCGGTGATGATTTCCCCCTCCGGCAGGGTGCCAGAATGGGCTCCCGATTGGTTTTTCGTGGCTACAGAGGCTTGCGACGGCGGAAATTCTCATCTAGGGTTATTTTCTTGGGGGGGCTGTATTTTTTTTGACCTTGTTGGGGGGTCTATATTTATAGGAGTTTAGGCGTCGGTCTCACTCTAAGATGGGCCTCGAGGGGCCCACTACCCACCAGGGTGCGCCAGAGGGGGGTGGCGCGCCCTAGTGCCTAGTTGGATGCAGGCCACCATGCAGTGGTTCTTTGTTCCAATATTCTTCATTTGTTCCAAAAAACGCCAAAAAGTTATGTCCAATTCCGAGAACTTTTATTTCTGCACAAAAAACAACACCACAGTAGTTCTGCTGAAAACAACGTCAGTCCAGGTTAGTTCCATTTAAATCATACCAAAACCATATAAAATTGTTGTAAACATGGTATGAATACTTCATAAATTGTAGATACGTTGGAGACATATCACCGGATCACATTGATACGTCCATTTTGCATCATGCTTTTATATTGATATTTATTGCATTATGGGATGTTATTACACATTATATCACAATACTTATGCCTATTCTCCTTTATTTTATAAGGTTTACATGAAGAGGGAGAATGCCGGCAGCTGGAATTCTGGACTGGAAAAGGAGCAAATATTAGAGACCTATTCTGCACAACTCCAAAAGTCCTGAAACTTCACAGAGATTATTTTTGGAATATATAAAAATATTAGGCAAATAAAGAACCAAAGGGGGGCCACCAGCCAGCCACAAGGGATGAAGCGCTGCCGTCTCAAGGTAGAACTTGCGTAGAACCAATCTAGGGCTCCGGCGGAGCTGTTTTGCCGGGGAAACATCCCTCCGGGAGGGGCAAACCATCGCCATCGTCATCACCATCGGTCCTCTCATCAAGGGAGGGCCAATCTCCATCAACATCTTCACCAAAACCATCTCCTCTCAAACCCTAGTTCATCTCTTGTATTCGATCTTGGCCCCAAAACCTCAGATTGGTACCTGTGGGTTGCTAGTAGTGTTGATTACTCCTTGTAGTTGATGCTAGTTGGTTTATTCGGTGGAAGATCATATGTTCAGATCCTTAATGATAATTAATACTCCTCTGATTATGATTATGAATATGTTCTGTGAGTAGTTACGTTTGTTCCTGGGGACATGGGAGAAGTCTTGTTATAAGTAATCGTGTGAATCTGGTATTCGTTTGATATTTTGATGAGATGTATGTTGTCTCTCCTCTAGTGGTGTTATGTGAACGTCGACTACATGACACCTTACCATTATGTGGGCCTAGGGGAAGGCATTGGGAAGTAATAAGTAGATGATGGGTTGCTAGAGTGAGAGAAGCTTAAACCCTAGTTTATGTGTTGCTTCGTAAGGGGCTGATTTGGATCCATATGTTTCATGCTATGGTTAGGTTTACCTTAATACTTCTTCCGTAGTTGCGGATGCTTGCGAGAGGGGTTAATCATAAGTGGGAGACATTTCCAAGGAAGGGAAGCACCCAAGCACCGCTCCATCTACATATCAAATTATCAAAGTAACGAATGCGAATCATATGAGCATGATAAAAACTAACTTGACAACAATTCTCATGTGTCCTCGGGAGCGATTTGCTTTATATAAGAGTTTGTCCAGGCGTGTCCTTTGCTACAAAAAGGATTGGGCCACCTTGTTGCACCTTGTTTACTTTATTTGCTTGTTACCCGTTACAATTTATCTTATAACAAAACTATCTGTTACCGATAATTTTAGTTCTTGCAGAGAATACCTTGCTGAAAACCACTTGTCATTTCCTTCTGCTCCTCGTTGGGTTCAACACTCTTACTTATCGAAAGGACTACGATAGATCCCCTATACTTGTGGGTCATCAAGACTCTTTTCTGGCGCCGTTGCCGGGGAGTGAAGCACCTTTGGTAAGTGGAATTTTGTAAGGAAACATTTATATAGTGTGCTAAAATTTACTGTCACTTGTTACTATGGAAAATAATCCTTTGAGGGGTTTGTTAGGGGTATCTTCACCTCGACCGGAACCACAATTAGTTGCTCCTCAACCTACTACACCTACTGGAAATATTTATTATGAAATTCCTTCGGGTATGATAGAGAAACTGCTAGCTAATCCTTATGCAGGAGATGGAACATTACATCTCGATATGCACCTAATCTATGTGGATGAAGTTTGTGGATTATTTAAGCTTACAGGTATACCCGAGGATGTGGTCAATAAGAAGGTCTTCCCTTTATCTTTGAAGGGAAAGGCATTGACATGGTATAGGCTATTAGATGATATTGGATCATGGAACTACAACTGATTGAAATTGGAATTTCATCAGAAGTTTTATCCTATGCATCTGGTTCATCGTGATCGGAATTATATATATTATTTTTGGCCTCGTGAAGGAGAAAGTATGTTTCAAGCTTGGGGGAGGCTTAAGCCAATGTTATATTCATGCCCAATCATGAGCTCTCAAGATAAATTATTATTCAAAAAATTTATGCTCGGCTTTCTCATAATGATCGATCCATGCTCGATACTTCTTGTACTAGTTCCTATATGAAGAAGGATATTGAATTCAACTAGAATTTATTGGAAAGAATTAAACGCAGCTCTGAAGATTGGGATCTCGACGAAGGTAAGGAGTCAAGTATAAACCTTAAGTTCGATTGTGTTAAATCTTTTATGGATAACGATGCTTTTTGTGATTTTAGCACTAAATATGGACTTGACTCTAAGATAGTAGCTTCCTTTTGTGAATATTTTGCTACTCATGTTGATCTCCCTAAGGAGAAGTGTTTTAAATATCATCCTCCCATTGAAGTTAAAGTAATTGAACCTATTAAAGTTGAAGAAGAAACTATTACTTATAATGTTGATCCTATTGTTCCTACTGCTTATATTGAGAAACCACCTTTTCCTGTTAGAAAAAAGGATCATGCTAAAGCTTCAACTATGGTTCATAAGAGTAATTGTCGTGGGTTTGTCACGGCAGATGTCCTTGTGAAAGGACTTAGTCGTGGAGCCATCGCTATGGGTTAGCTTTAAGGGGTTAAACCGGACAAGGGGACACGGGGAATTTTATACTAGTTCGGCCCCTTCGAGGAAGGTAAAAGCCTAGGTCTAGTTGTGATTGGTATTGCTAGCGTTTCGAAGGCCAGGGAGCGAATCTGCTTTTTCTGGCTCTCGGGTTGTTGTCTGTCCCTAAACCGCTGCCGAGTCATCCCTTTATATACATAGGTTGACGCCCGCCAGTTTACAGAGTCCCGAAGCCAGATCATAAATGTATCCAGTTCGGTCTCTATCCTTCCTATCTTACAATACAAGTTACATGACTAAGCCGATTTACATTTACAGGCTTTAACCCGCCCTTGGGCCTTGGGCCTCCATGAAGCGCCATCATCCTTGCATCTTTATGGGCTTCTAATCTTTCAAGGAGTCAACCCGGCTACATAAGGACGGTTTACCTCCACTAGTAATATCCCCAACATTAGGCCCCAGATTGGTTTGAACTCGTTCATGTCAATCTTATATAGTTAGAAAAAATTCTTCCCTCATATCTTCACCTCGATCTTGTAAACCGCAGTGATGTCACACTTCAAGATTATGATAAACCGTCCTGACGTCATCCATCCGTTGATGTTGAAGATTACCTTCATTTAATATGTCTTCAGCCATCGAGGTGACACCCTTATTAACTTATCCATTTTTGGGCTCCTCGATTCTTGCACTTGCCGTTTCATCTCTTCGCCTTATAAATAGGGACAGCGGACCCCTCTTCTTTTCTTTCCGCTACCCATTCATCTCTTCTTCTTCCTCTCGACGACCTCGCACCCGAGCGCCGCCGTCATCCTCGAACTCCGCCTCTGCTTTGCCGTTGGCCGCTGCATCACCCTGTTCGCACCAGAGTTTCACAGTGCCCTTCCGCTGCTTCCGCCATTGCAGTAAGTATTTTCCCCTTTCTTTCTTAGATCCATTAGGGTTTCCTTGTTCTTCGCTGTTCTTGAGGTTCATCGTAGCTTTCAGTGTTGCTCTTTCATGGCCTTTAAGTGAATACTTCGTATCTGACGTACTCCTTGTCGTAGCTAACCTGCCATTGTCACCACAAACCCTTATGTGCAAAGAACTGATCTAGTCCTTCATAAGTTGCTTCGGTTCTGCACCCCTTCTAGATCCAATTATTTTTACTTTTCTGTCTTATCTTAGATCCAAAAATTTCATATGTCACTGTGAGATCTGTTTCTCCTTGCACCAACATAGGCGGTTTAACCTTATATAAGCAGTCTATGCCATTAGCCCTTTGATAAACCGGAGGAGCATTTTACCTTCATAACTATGCTCCGGTTTAACAGTGTCTGAGTAATCTTGTGCTACTATTACTCTTTTTCCCTTATTGCATTAGTCTCCGGTTTATACCATTTCACATATCAGTATGTTTCTTACTCCCTTGTATCTTGCATATAATCATGCGTAATTTATAAAGCGGCCTTTCATTTTCAGCTTTGTTTGTTCGACAATGGCCAAACAATTCACTGCCTGCAACTGGGCTCGTTCCCGGGTTACTGAGACTCAGTTGAATGAGATGGTTAGCATCGGCTCCCTGCCTAAGAAAACTAAAATCAAATGGCGAGTTCCAGGAACCGAAAATCCTCCAACCCCAAGGCAGGGCGAGGTGGTGGTCTTTGTTGACCATATAGGCCGTGGCTTCAAACCGCCAGGGTCAAAGTTTTATCGAGATGTACTTGCCAGCTTCCAACTTCATCCTCAAGATATCGGTCCCAACTCGGTTTCCAATCTATGCAACTTCCAGGTCTTCTGTGAAGTATATTTACAAGAAGAACCAACTGCAGAACTGTTCCGGGATTTCTTTCACTTAAACCGGCGCACAGAGTTTGTAAATGGCCCGAACACAGAACTTGGTGGTGTCTCGATTCAAAAGTGGAAAGAAGTTGAATTTCCTCATGCCAAACATCATAGCCACCCAAAGGAATGGAACCAAACTTGGTTTTATTGTAGAGACACTTCACCTGAAGATGAAAATCCCCTCCCCGGCTTTCGTGATCACATACTATCCAACACTCACCCAATGCCACAAAGCCTGAGCTCTTCAGAAAGGGTGAAATACGCTCCTCAACTCACCAAACTCCGGGCCTTTATGGCGAACGGTTTAACAGGCGTGGACTTTGTACGCTGTTGGATATCCTGGAGTATCTTGCCGCTAAGCCGGCGTCCCGGTTTAATGTGTGAATATACCGGCGAGGTTGACGACCCTCAACGCCATTGCAACATCCAATTATCTAAGGAAGAAGTTACTGAAGGTGTAAAGAAGATTCTGAATGAATCGGAACTGATCTGCAGTCAAACCGGTCTGAGTCCCTTCTATGCCAAAAACAAACCGCCTGCTGTAAGCATTATACTTCCTCTTCATCTCTAATATCTTTAACTTATGCAACCTGTAACCCTTCTTCTTTATATGTAGGGTGATGACCCCTTCTGGAAACGGAAAACCGTAGACAAAGCGGCAAAGCCGACTGGAGACGAAGTGGTCAAGCAATCCCGCCCAAAGACCAAAGCCGTAAAGCGGACGTCAAAACGGAAAACAGCTGACCAGATTAACATGGAGCTTGATGATGACACTGATGATCCAGAAGTTGAGGTAGATCTTGACTCACTTGGCTCTCTTTTCATGCATCTCATTAACAATGATCTTCCTCAGGAGGACGCAGAAGCTAGTTAAGCTGATGACGTAGAGGTAATTACCCTTTCCTCCGGTTCAGACTCTATGCCAACACAAAAAACTCGCCAAGCAGTCCGGAAAGTAAACTTTTCTCATCCTCTTGATCACTTGGATCCAACATTTATTTTGAAGACTCAGCAGCATGAAGCTCACCGGACAACCCGACACAGTGGCCAACAGGTCACTTCAGCCGGTTTACCTGATACTCCGGTTCGGAACCGCCGGTCTGAGGTCTCTCCTACTTCTGACCATTCTTACCCCAAGGCAGGTTATTTCAGACAGCCTCTTAATCCGTCTGATTCAAATTATCAGGTGACACCTCCTTCATCTTCTGGTGAATCGACAGCAACTCAACTCCCCCCTTTGAAAACTGTGGCCGGGTAAGTTGTAAAAACCTTTCCTTTCAATGCACCATAAATCCTTTGAATAGGATGTTAATCCTCTTTTATTCTGTTTGCAGGGCCAAAGCCAGACCCAGTAAGAAAGCTCGGACCACCAATCCGCTCGAAGATCCGGTCGCTGAAGAAGGAGAACCAAGAGGTGAACCGGAACAAACTCGTGAACCGGAAAGCCCTCATCCTGAAGCTGCTTCTGATAACCCGCCCCTTGAAGGCCAAAATACTGATGAACCAGCAGACACTGATCCTGCCGTGCCTGATGCTGAACCGGCCGAACCAAACCGGGCTAGCCTGGTGAAAGATGCTGAAATTCCAATATCATCAACCAAAAACCCTGAAGGCCATGGTGATGATGTTATTATTACTGGAATGGGCCATAGCTCTCCTGGCCGTCCCATCATTTTGGCTCAACACAGTGCCAAAGAAGAGCAAGCTGCCAGGGAGAAAGGTAAATGGAGCAGCGATTTATCAAGCTATGCTCATCTTAACGCTGATGAGCTCCATTCTGGCTTCTTGAACTGTCTGCACTCAAACCGGGATTGTGAAACCGGTTTGGTGAACTTGATGAAAGAGCGATATGAGGTAAATTCCTCTCCCTTTGTGTATTGATTTATAGCTGAAACACTATCCCAAGTAGCCCCCAAGGGCTGTTTTATGATTGTTAATCATAAGCCGGGTCTTTGTAACACTTTAAGCATCTCATCATTGATCCTTGCAATGGCAGGTCGCTAATAATAGATAAGACTCATCTTGAAATAATTAGATAACTTTCTGCAGCATAGCCCCCAAAGGCCGGTTTAACTTGGCAAGTTAACTCGGTTTTTAATCCACACATCCGTTTTAGAACAGACGCACATTAGCCCCCAAGTGTCAAGGATAATGCTTGCATTGTTCTGGAGACCTGTATAAAGTGTAATACTTGAGAGCAAATAGGCATTAGCCCCCAAGTATGAAGTGCATAACTTTGTTATATGCTTTGTACTTAGCACATATATATGTTGTTTGTTGAATATACCTTCAATGTTGCAGGCTGAACTGAAAAGCAAAGATGCCCGAAATTCTGACTTGCAAGAAAATGTGAAGTCACAACAAGCCGAGGCTGCAAAAGCCAAACAGGAGCTGACCCAGGCCCTGGCTGTAATGGAAAAGCTGAAAGAATCCTTCAACCAAGAGCGTTCTGAATGGGAAACCGAGAAATCCGGTTTAACCAAAAGAGCTATAGACGCCGAGGCAGCCCTGAAGCCAGTGGTTGAAGAACTAGCCGGTTTGAAATGCCAAATCAATGCTATGACCTCTGCTATCTTTGGTAAGTGTCTGCGTATGTGTGTTGCACCAGTCAATGAATCTTATAACTGACCAAAATGTTGATAAAATCTTTGGCAGGCACTCGGATCGCTCATCTTGGTATAGATATGCGGATGAAGCTCAAAGCAGCATACACATTGGTTGAACAGCTATACTCTGGGTCCCAACGGGTTATTAGCACGGCAGCTTATAACAAACCGGCTCCAACTTTGATTAAGGAGACCCTTGAGAAGCTGGGCATGTTACCAGCCCGTATTGCCGAGTTGAAGAGAGTAGCTGCCAGAGCATGAGCTTTAACCGCCCTTATTCGAGCCAAAGCCTGGATTCCAGACCTTGAAGCGGAGGATATCATTAAAGGATACCCAGGCGTTAAAGAAGACGGTTCAAACTTCAACAATGATGATCTTCGGCGGCTGACCAAACAGATGTGGCCAGCAGCCAGCAAGTTGGCTGATGATACCGATTTGTCTCATTTTCAACTGTTTTATGACGCAGAAGGGAAAAGACAGCCGGCCGACATCCATGAAGTCGAAGAACTTGTGCCTCCGATTCGTAAGCACACTTACGCCCCTGATATTAACCCTTCCAATCTTATCCATATTGGAACATATTGGAATTCTTGAAATCCCGCATGATATAACAGTCCTTCCAAAGATGTGATGCCGGCTTCTCCTTCGATCCATGCTTTGGACAGGGCTGATTTAACAAGCGCTCCAAATTGGGGCCTGAACCTCCACCCATCTGGGGCTGCTTGCCCTTACGGCGCTGGCCATTCTCCTGCGCATTGGTATTTGCAACAAAGTCTAAGCTACTGTCGGCCTTGATCTTACCACCATTTCCATGGCCTGCCGGATTATGCTGTTGACCCTTGGCATTGTCGTTCTTCTTACCTTTCTCCGGTTTGTCCTCCTCTGAATCCGGATCCTTAGTATTATCTGAATCGGCTTATTTAACCAAAGTGGCCATGAGTGTAGACATATCATTGCAGTGACGTTTGAGCCTTCCCAATTTCTGTTTTAGCGGTTTGAAACGACAATTGCCCTCTAATATTAACACTGCAGTGTCTGCATTGATACGATCTGATGAATGCAAAATTGCTGAGACCCGTTTGACCCAATGGGTCGTGGACTCCCCTTCCTCTTGGACACAAGCGGCCAGATCCACGATTGACATCGGCTGCTTACACGTATCCTTGAAGTTCTGGATAAACCGGTGCTTCAATTCAGCCCATGATCCAACAGAGTTGGTCGGCAAGCTCTTCAACCAAGTGCGAGCTGTTCCTTCCAACATCATGGTGAAATATTTAGCACACACTGCCTCATCCACATCTAACATCTCCATTGCCATCTCATAGCTCTCCACCCACGCCTCTAGTTGCAAATCGGCGGTGTAATTTGGTACCTTACGAGGTCCCTTGAAATCCTTGGGTAATCTCACATTACACAAAGTGGGGGTTAGACACGGCACCCCTAAGGAACTGAACATCACACCTGGCTCCACGGAGGCCGTGGGGTGAATCGGAGTATGCTGTCGTGCTCCGTGTCGAGCTGCCAACTCAGCCTCCCGACGTGCGCGGCCATGGTCCACAACATCTTGCGCATTAGCGCCTCCCCCAGCCGGGTTGTTCCCTCGTGGTGAATTTCGGCAACATGCACTACTAGACACGGCCGGTTCGTCCTCCACGTGTCTTCTATAGCTCCGGCTTGGACGGGGAGTGGAATGAATCCTCTCATGACTGTGTGAATACGCTTGCTGTTGATTTAGTGTTGTTTGAAGGAGATCCCTGGCCCGACGTGCTTCCACTGCAACTGGTGACTCGCCGTCGGTTGGGAGGGCCGCCAGGCGTGAAGCGGCGGCCACAATGTTGTCCAACGGGTTGGAAGAATGCCCAGGCGGTGTTGGTACATACTATGGCACAACATTGTTCTGGCAAGGCGGGTTCGTCGTGCGCGGTTGAACCGGCGCTCCTATTCCCAGCGCCCCCGCCCGGTTTAGTGTGGGTTGGCTACCAGCTCCTGCTCCTAGTGTGTTGAAGAGATTCTGCGGCTCATAAACCGACGGGAGACGTGATTGATACCTTCTTCTCATGACTTCCTCTGAAGCATTCTGATCCAGCCTAATCCGGTAGGCCTGTGCTTCCAATTCAGCCCGCTCTGTAGCCATCCTAGCATTATCTGTTGCCAGGTTCGCTTTAGCCTAGGCTATCTGATCTTTTACCTTTGTAATCTCCACATTGTGTTGATCCCTGGCTGCTGCATCCACCTCCGCGGCCATCAACGTTGCCAAAGCGTTGAACAAATCAGACAGGACTTGGGCCGGAGGCGGCGCCGAGCTTCCTGCCCCAGTTGGTGTGGCCATTGTTGAACCAAAGAGCATTGCTGCGACGGTAGATGAATGAGGTGCCGATTATGCGCCGGCCATGAAGATGGCGGCCCGGTTTGGTAGATCGGGGGAATCCGGAATACTGTTGCCCTCGGATCCTCCATCAATCCAGCCGTCCTGCAACTGGTAAAGTGATTCGGTCTCTCCAGAAGACTCGTCATCAGAACAGACCACGGTCTCTCCATCGGACACCGGTCCATCCTCGTACCTCGATCCATGGATGACACCCACGAAAACATGCCTTGCCTTGGGCTGAACCGGAGAAGGACTTGCACGCTGAGCCGTTTCGATGATGTCGGTGCAGATGTCCGGCTCAGGGACCGGTTTGCCGATCTTGCCGATGAAGACGTGAATCCCACCAAAGGGGACCCGGTACCCGTATTCGATTGAATCGGCCTCGGGACCCCATCCTACGTTGTCGATGTAGAGCTTGCCGCGATGACTCTTCGTCATCCGGCCCACAGCGTATCCCTTAAGTCCATCGAAGCTGTCCTTCAAGAACTCAAAACCATTGTGCGATAGCCCCACGGTGGGCGCCAATTGTCGTGGGTTTGTCATGGTAGATGTCCTTGTAAAAAGGACTTAGTCGTGGAGCCATCGCTACGGGTTAGCTTTAAGGGGTTAAACCGGACAAGGGGACACAGGGAATTTTATACTAGTTCGGCCCCTTCGAGGAAGGTAAAATCCTACGTCTAGTTGTGATTGGTATTGCTAGGGTTTTGAAGGCCAGGGAGCGAATCCGCTT
Organism: Triticum urartu; assembly: GCF_003073215.2. Lineage (NCBI taxonomy): Eukaryota > Viridiplantae > Streptophyta > Magnoliopsida > Poales > Poaceae > Triticum > Triticum urartu. Next base: position 120,969,658 of record NC_053024.1, read on the forward strand.
TTTCTAGCTCTCGAGTTGTTGTCTGTCCCTAAACTGCTGTCGGGTCGTCCCTTTATATACATAGGTTGACGCCCGCCGGTTTACAGAGTCCCGAAGCCGGATCATAAACGTATCCAGTTCGGTCTCTATCCTTCCTATCTTACAATACAAGTTACATGACTAAGCCGGTTTACATTTACAGGCTTTAACCCGCCCTTGGGCCTTGGGCCTCCATGAAGCGCCATCATCCTTGCATCTTTATGGGCTTCTAATCTTTCAAGGAGTCAACCCGGCTACATAAGGCCGGTTTACCTCCAGTAGTAATATCCCCAACATTAATACTAAAACATATACACCCTCTGAGCAAATTAAAGTTGAACCTAGTATTGCTATGGTTAAAGATCTCTTGGTTGATAATATTGATGGGCATGTTATTTATTTTTGTGTTGAAGCTGCTAGAATTGCTAAAGCCGATATGAAAGGTAAACATAGACCTATTGTTGGCATGCCTGTTGTTTCTGTTAAAATAGGAGATCATTGTTATCATGGCTTATGTGATGTGAGTGCTAGTGTGAGTGCAACTCCTTATACATTATATAAAGAAATTATGAATGATGTTGCACCTGCTGAGACAGAAGATATTGATGTTACTAATAGGGTTTTTTATTTCTGTGCCCTTGGTTCCTTAGTTCTACTCATTCATCCCCACGCTCTTAACTTTTGCTCACTTTTCCCCACTCCCGTGCCCAAAACCCTCAAAACTGGTCACAGCGGACGTTGTCGTCGGGTCAATGGCTTGACTGTTAACTCTGACGAGTGGGGCCGCATAGGGCGGAGTCCACATTTTGACCGTTATGTGCTAACCAGTGGGGCCATGAAACTGACACTCGTTGTGACCTGAATCATATCCAGTCGCTTCCGCGCCGCCCCCTCCGCCGCCATCGTGCCGCCTCCTCCGCATCTACCCTCTCTCCCCATCTAGGATTAGGAAGTGATGTAGGGGGGCACCCCGTCCGGCCCATCGACCATGGAGATGATTGGGTCGAATCATAGGCTGATAATTCATGGATTCCACCTAGGTAAGCATCGTTTTCCTCTCAAATTGATTAGGAGATCCATAAATTAGGCTGAATTTGACCACCGTTGGCGTGAATCAGTCCAATTTATCTAAAAAATCATCCTAACTGCGCCCTTTATCTTATTTCAATCGAATAGGGTTGATCTTGCACTTGCTTTTCGGCTGGCGGTTAGAATGGAAACTAGCGAGCTGCGTGGAACTAAACCGTGTATGATTTCCGGATTTTTCTATCCTAAAGTGGTAGAAACCAGCGTTTCGTTCACAGATTTCCGTGAGGCACTCTGTTATGAGTATCCGTGGAGCCCTATCGATGTTGTTGAACTGAGATATTTCGACAGTACAGAGCAGAGATTTGTCCCATTAACTTGTGATGAGCATCTGGGATTGCTATTTAGTTTGAATGCTGACAACCGTTTCAGTAAAATCCATATCGGTGTGCTTCAGGCACGCAAACAACGTATCCCAAAGGGTGTTCAGACATCATCTCTCTCTGCTAATAGTGAGCGTCCTCGCACTCCTTGTAGGTCGAGACCAAGTAAACCTAGTGGTTCTAAAAGCCCCAACATGTCGGCTGCCGCTAATTCTGCCACTTCTCCTCTCCCTTCCGCACCTGATGTAGAAGTAGATGCAGAGCCTGACGAGTAAGTGCCTCGACATGATGATGATGATGATGAGATTCTATTCCCTGAACTGGTAGATAGAGTCAGTCAACAGGCAGTGGAAGATGAATATCCAGAGGAGCCTAGTAGCCATGCTAGATTTGATGACACTGGCGATGAAGAGAGGGAGGAGAACATCGACTCCTTAGTTTTACAAGAATATGATGGTGAGGACATGCCAACAATTGAGTGGAACAGGGAGAGTCATGACCTTACTCCAGGAATCGTATTCGAATCGATGGTGGACTGTCGTAATGCAGTGACTACATATTGCATTCTCACTAAAAACTCTTATGAGGTTGATAGGAGTGAGCTAGGAAGATTCACCGTTCATTGGCCTTACGATAGGTGTAGGTGGAGGTTGCATGCATCCACTATGCTAAATAGCAAATTGATTCAGGTATTACAACTGAATCTTTTTATCAGATTATTTGTCCATTCTATATTCAGATCATGTGTATTGTTTCTTAATTGTATTTGACATCATTTTTCATTTTTTTCAGATAAAAAGCAACCCACACGGGCACACTTGCCCACCTGGAGGGAGAGGGGAAAGGACAAATCTAAGCTTGCAGAGACTAGGTGGGTGGCAGATGCAATCTTGGATTGGGTGAGGGAAACCCCAACAATTGGTCCAACAACACTCCATGGGAAGCTATTTGAGAAGTACAAGATTAATATACAATACATGAGGATTTTCTATGCTAAGGAAAGGGCTCTTGATAGGATTAATGGTCCATGGAATGAGAGTTTTCAGTTGCTTTACACCTTTAAAGCTGAAGTGGAGACGGCTAGTCCAGGGAGTGTTGTAGAGATTGACAAGCATACAATTAAGTACAAATTAAAAGGGAAGGCACTGGAGGAGTGCTTCAGGAGGGCTTTTGTTTGTTTCAAGGCTTGCTGACAGGGGTTTCTGAATGGTTGCAGGCCTGATACGTCTCCAACGTATCTATAATTTTTTATTGTTCCATGCTATTATATTATCTGTTTTGGATGTTTAATGGGCTTTAATATACCTTTTTATATTATTTTTGGGACAAACCTATTAACTGAAAACCCAGTGCAAATTGTTGTTTTTTTGCCTATTTCAGTGTTTAGCAGAAAAGGAATATCAAACGGAATCCAAATGGAATGAAACCTTCGCGAGGATCTTTTTTTGGAACAAACGTGATCCAGGAGACTTGGAGTGGATGTCAAGCAAGCAGCGAGGGAGCCACGAGGCAGGAGGGCACGCCCCCCACCCTTGTGGGCCCCTCATAGCTCCACCGACCTATTTCTTTCGTCTATATATACTCTTATACCCTAAAACCTCTGGGGGAGCAACGAAACACCTTTTCCACCGCCGCAACCTTTTGTACCCGTGAGATCCCATCTTGGGGCCTTTTTCGGCACTCCGCCGGAGGGGGATTCGATCACAGAGGGCTTCTACATCAACACCATAGCCTCTCCGATGATGTGTGAGTAGTTTACCACAGACCTTCGGGTCCATAGTTATTAGCTAGATGACTTCTTCTCTCTCTTTGGATCTCAATACAAAGTTCTCCTCGATCTTCTTGTAGATTTATTCAATGTAACTCTTTTTGTGGTGTGTTTGCCAAGATCCGATGAATTGTGGGTTTATGACTTGATTATCTATGAATATTATTTGATTCTTCTCTGAATTATATGCATGATTTGATATCTTTCAAGTCTCTTTGAATTATTGGTTTAGTTTGGACTACTAGATTGATCTTTCTTGCAATGGGAGAGGTGATTGGCTTTGGGTTCAATCTTGTGGTGTCATTTCCCAGTGACAGCAGGGGCAGCAAGGCACGTATTGTATTGTTGCCATCGAGGATAAAAAGATGGGGTTTATATCATATTGCTTGAGTTTATCCTCTACATCATGTCATCTTGCCTAAAGCATTACTCCGTTCTTATGAACTTAATACTCTAGATGCATGCTGGATAGCAGTCGATGTGTGGAGTAATAGTAGTAGATGTGGAATCATTTCGGTCTACTTGTCACGGACATGATGCCTATATTCATGATCATTGCCTTAGATATCATCATAACTATGCGCTTTTCTATCAATTGCTCGGCAGTAATTTGTTCACCCACCGTAATACTTGCTATCTTGAGAGAAGCCACTAGTGAAACCTATGGCCCCCGGGTCTACTTTACATCATATAAGTTTCCAATCTACAATTCTAGTTTACTATTTATTTTGCAATCTTTATTTTCCAATCTATACCATAAAAACACCAAAAATATTTTTCTTATTATCTTTATTAGATCTCACTTTCGTAAGTGACCGTGAAGGGATTGACAACCCCTTTATCGCATTGGTTGTGAGGTTCTTGTTTGTTTTTGCAGGTACTAGGCGACTTGCGTGTAGTCTCCTACTGGATTGATACCTTGGTTCTCAAAAACTGAGGGAAATACTTACGCTACTTTGCTGCATCACCCTTTCCTCTTCAAGGGAAAACCAACGCATGCTCAAGAGGTAGCAAGAAGGATTCCTGGTGCCGTTGCCGGGGAGATTTGCACCAAGTCAAGTCAAGATTTGATCTCCCGTCAACCAGCCATTTCTGGCGCCGTTGCCGGGGAGATCTATGCACAAGTCAAGACATACCAAGTACCCATCACAAACTCTTATCCATCGCATTACATTATTTGCCATTTGCCTCTCGTTTTCCTCTCCCCCACTTCACCCTTGCCATTTTATTCGCCCTCTTTTCCGTTTGCCTCTTTTTGCTTGCCTCTTGTTTGCTTGTGTGTTGGATCGATTGTTTGTCACGATGGCTCAAGACAATACTAAATTGTGTGACTTTTCCAATACCAACAATAATGATTTTATTAGCACTCCAATTGCTCCTCTTACCCATGTTGAATCTTGTGAAATTAATACTGCTTTGCTGAATCTTGTCATGAAAGATCAATTTGCTGGCCTTCCTACTGAAGATGTCACTACCCATCTAAACAGCTTTGTTGATTTATATGATATGCAAAAGAAGAAATATGTGGATAATGATATTGTTAAATTGAAGCTATTTCCGTTTTCGCTTAGAGATCGTGCTAAAACTTGGTTCTCTTCTTTGCCTAAAAATAGTATTGATTCATGGAATAAGTGCAAAGATGCTTTTATCTCTAAGTATTTTCCTCCCTCTAAGATCATCTCTCTTAGAAACGATATTATGAATTTTAAGCAACTTGATCATGAGCATGTTGCACAAGCTTGGGAGAGGATGAAATTAATGATACGTAGTTGTCCTACACATGGTTTGAATTTATGGATGATTATACAAAAAAGTTATGCTGGATTGAATTTTGCTTCTAGAAATCTTTTAGATTCGGCCGCGGGAGGCACTTTTAGGGAAATCACTTTAGGAGAAGCTACTAAACTCCTAGATAATATTATGGTTAATTATTCTCAATCGCACACCGAAAGATCTACTAGTAAAAAGGTTCATGTGATAGAAGAGATTAATGTCTTGAGTGGAAAGATGGATGAACTTATGAATTTGTTTGCTAATAGGAGTGTTTCTTCTGATCCTAATGATATGCCTTTGTCTACTTTGATTTAGAATAGTAATGAATCTATGGATGTGAATTTTGTTGGTAGGAACAATTTTGGTAACAACGCGTATAGAGGAAACTTTAATTCTAGGCCGTTCCCTAGTAATTCATCTAATAATTATGGTAATTCCTAAAACAACTCTTATGGAATTTTTAATAATATGCCCTCTGATTTTGAGACTAGTGTTAAAGAATTTATGAATTCGCAGAAGAATTTCAATGCTTTGCTTGAAGAAAAATTGCTTAAGATTGATGAGTTGGCTAGGAACGTGGACATAATTTCTCTTGATGTTGATTCTTTGAAACTTAGATCTACTCCACCTAAGCATGATATCAACGAGTCTCTCAAAGCCATGAGAATTTCCATTGATGAGTGCAAAGAAAGAACCGCTAGGATGCGTGCTAAGAAATATTGCTTTGTGAAACCGTGTTCTTCTAGTTTTCATGATAATAATGATGAAGATCTAAAAGTGATTGGTGTGTGTCCTGTTAAATCTTTGTTTGCCAATACGAATCTTGATAAAGATGGGACTGGAGATGAGTCAACTTTAGTTAGAAGGTGTCCCAATGATTCGGAGTTTTTAGATTTTGATGCAAAATTGGTAAAAGTGGGATTGAAGAGGTCAAAACTTTACATAGCAATGAACCCACTATTTTGAATTTCAAGGAATTTAATTATGATAATTGCTCTTTGATATATTGTATTTCCTTGTTGCAATCCGTGCTAAATTCTCCTCATGCTTATGATCAAAACAAAGCTTTCACTAAACATATCGTTGATGCTTTAATACAATCTTATGAAGAAAAACTTGAATTAGAAGTTTCTATCCCTAGAAAACTTTATGATGAGTGGGAACCTACTATTAAAATTAAAATTAAAGATCATGAATTCTATGCTTTATGTGATTTGGGTGCTAGTGTTTCCACGATTCCCAAAACTTTGTGTGATGTGCTAGGTTTCCGTGAATTTGATGATTGTTCTTTAAATTTGCATCTTGCGGATTCCACCATTAAGAAACCTACGGGAAGGATTAATGATGTTCTTATTATTGCAAATAGGAATTATGTGCCCGTATATTTCATTGTTCTTGATATAGATTGCAATCCTACTTGTCCTATTATTCTTGGTATACCTTTCCTTAGAACGATTGGTTCATGTATTGATATGAAAGAAGGAAATATTAGATTCCAATTGCCATTAAGGAAAGGCATGGAACACTTCCCTATGAAGAAAATTAAATTACCTTATGAATCTATTATGAGGGCCACTTATGGATTGCATACCAAATATGGGAATACCTAGATCTATTCTTGTTTCTATGCCTAGCTAGGGGCGTTGAACGATAGCGCTTGTTGGGAGGCAACCCAATTTTATTTTTATTCCTTGATTTTTGTTCCTATTTAGTAATAAATAAATCATCTATCCTCTGTTATGATTGTGTTTTTTATGTTCTAATTAGTGTTTATGCCAAGTAAAGCCTTTAGGATCTTCTTGCATGATTGTTGTTTGATCTTGCTGGAAAAAAACATAAAGTATGTGCTCATGAGAATAATTTTCATTTTTAACCAGAGAGCGATAAAATACTGATTACAAATGAAGTAGATCATTATACAAATTATGTAGGTCTTCCTAATTTGGTAGGATTTTTTGAGTTACAGAAGTATTCGAAACCTACAGATTACTACAGACTGTTATGTTTTTGACAGATTCTGTTTTTCGTGTGTTGTTTGCTTATTGTGATGAATCTATGGCTAGTATCGGGGGGTATGAACCATAGAGAAGTTGGAATACAGTAGGTTTAACACCAATATAAATAAAGAATGAGTTCATTACAATACCTTAAGTGGTGATTTGTTTTCTTATACTAACGGAGCTCATGAGATTTTCTGTTGAGTTTTGTGTTGTGAAGTTTTCAAGTTTTGGGGTAAAGATTTGATGGATTTTGGAACAAGGAGTGGCAAGAGCCTGAGCTTGGGGATGCCCAAGGCACCCCAAGGTAAAATCCAAGGAAAACCAAAAGCCTAAGCTTGGGTATGCCCCGGAAGGCATCCCCTCTTTCGTCTTCGTCTATCGGTAACTTTACTTGAGGCTATATTTTTATTCACCACATGATATGTGTTTTGCTTGGAGCGTATTGTATGATTTGAGTCTTTTATTTTCAGTTTACCACAATCATCCTTTCTGTACACACCTTTTGGGAGAGACAGACATGAATTGGAATTTATCAGAATACTCTATGTGCTTAACTTATATCTTTTGAGCTAGATAACTTTGCTCTAGTGCTTCACTTATATATTTATTTTTAGAGCACGGTGGTGGTTTTATTTTGTAGAAATTATTGATCTCTCATGATTCACTTATATTATTTTCAGAGTATTTTAGAACATCATGGTAATTTGCTTTGGTTATGAAATTAGTCCTAATATGATAGGCATTGAAGATGGGTATGATAAAAACACTTCCATAAAAAGTGCACTGAATACTATGAGAAGTTTGATTCTTCATGATTGTTTTGAGATATGAAGATGGAGATATTAGAGTCATGCTAGCTGAGTAGTTGTGAATTTGAGAGATACTTGTGTTAAACTTTGTGATTCCCGTAGCATGCACGTATGGTGAACCGTTATGTGATGAAGTCGGAGCATGATTTATTTTTTGATTGTCTTCCTTATGAGTGGCGGTCGGGGACGAGCGATGGTCTTTTCCTACCAATCTATCCCCCTAGGAGCATGCGTGTAATACTTCATTTCGATAACTAATAGATTTTTGCAATAAGTATGTGAGTTCTTTATGACTAATGTTGAGTCCACGGATTATACGCACTCTCACCCTTCCACCATTGCTAGCCTCTCTAGTACCACACAACTTTCGCCGGTACCATAAACCCACCATTTACCTTCCTCAAAATAGCCACCATACCTACCTATTATGGCATTTCTATAGCCATTCCGAGATATATTGCCATGCAACTTTCCACTGTTTTGTTATTTATGACATGCTCCATCATTGTCATATTGCTTTGCATGATCATGTAGTTAACATCGTATTTGTGGCAAAGCCACCATTCATAATTTTCCATACATGTCACTCCTGATTTATTGCACATCCCGGTACACCGCCGAAGGCATTCACGTAGATTCATATTTTGTTCTAAGTATCGAGTTGTAATTCTTGAGTTGTAAGTAAATAAAAGTGTGATGATCATCATTATTAGAGCATTGTCCTAGTGAGGAAAGGATGATGGAGACTATGATTCCCCCACAAGTCGGGATGAGACTCCGGACGAAAAATAAAAAAATAAAGAAAAGGAGGCCATAAAAAAGACAAAAGCCCCAAATAAAAAAATGAGAGAAAAAGAGAGAAGGGCCAATGCTACTATCCTTTTTCCACACTTGTAGTAGCACCATGATCTTCATGATAGAGAGTCTCCTATGTTGTCACTTTCATATACTAGTGGGAATTTTTAATTATAGAACTTGGCTTATATATTCCAATGATGGGCTTCCTCAAAATGCCCTAGGTCTTCGTGAGCAAGCAAGTTGGATGCACACCCACTTAGTTTCTTTTGTTGAGCTTTCATACATTTATAGCTCTAGTGCATCCGTTGCATGGCAATGCCTACTCACTCACATTAATATCTATTGATGGGCATCTCCATAGCCCATTGATATGCCTAGTTTATGTGAGACTATCTTCTCCATTTTGTCTTCTCCACAACCACCATTCTATTCCACCTATAGTGCTATATCCATGGCTCATGCTCATGTATTGCGTGAAGATTGAAAAAGTTTGAGAACATCAAAAGTATGAAACAATTGCTTGGCTTGTCATCGGGGTTGTGCATGATTTAAATATTTTGTGTGATGAAGATAGAGCATAGCCAGACTATATGATTTTGTAGGGATAGATTTCTTTGGCCATGTTATTTTGAGAAGACATAATTGCTTAGTTACTATGCTTGAAGTATTATTATTTTTATGTCAATATTAAACTTTTATCTTGAATCTTTCGGATATGAATATTCATGCCACAATAAAGAGAATTACATTGAAAATTATGTTAGGGAGCATTCCACATCAAAAAAATTGTTTTTATCATTTACCTACTCGAGGACGAGCATGAATTAAGCTTGGGATGCTTGATACGTCTCCAACGTATCTATAATTTTTGATTGTTCCATGCTATTATATTATCTGTTTTGGATGTTTAATGAGCTTTAATATACCTTTTTATATTATTTTTGGGACTAACCTATTAACCGAAAGCCCACTGCAAATTGTTGTTTTTTTTGCCTATTTCAGTGTTTCGCAGAAAAGGAATATCAAATAGAATCCAAACGGAATGAAACCTTCGCGAGGATCTTTTTTGGAACAAACATGATCCACGAGACTTGGAGTGGACGTCAAGGAAGCAGCGAGGGAGCCACGAGGCAGGAGGGTGCGCCCTAGGGGGGTGGGCGCGCTCCCCACCCTCGTGGGCCCCTCGCAGCTCCACCGACCTATTTCTTTCGCCTATATATACTCTTATACCCTAAAACCTTCGGGGGGAGCAACGAAACACCTTTTCCACCGCCGCAACCTTCTGTACCCGTGAGATCCCATCTTGGGGCCTTTTCCGGCGCTCCCCTGGAGGGGGATTCGATCACGGAGGGCTTCTACATCAACACCATAGCCTCTCCGATGATGTGTGAGTAGTTTACCACAGACCTTCAGGTCCATAGTTATTAGCTAGATGGCTTCTTCTCTCTCTTTGGATCTCAATACAAAGTTCTCCTCGATCTTCTTGGAGATCTATTTGATGTAACTCTTTTTGCGGTCTGTTTGCCGAGATCTGATGAATTGTGGGTTTATGACTTAATTATCTATGAATATTATTTGATTCTTCTCTGAATTCTTACATGCATGATTTGATATATTTGCAAGTCTCTTCGAATTATCGGTTTAGTTTGGCCTACTAGATTGATCTTTCTTGCAATGGGAGAAGTGCTTAGATTTGGGTTCAATCTTGCGGTGTCCTTTCCCAGTGACAGCAGGGGCAGCAAGGCACGTATTGTATTGTTGCCATCGAGGGTAAAAAGATGGGTTTTATATCATAATGCTTGAGTCTATCCCTCTACATCATGTCATCTTGCCTAAAGCATTACTCCATTCTTATGAACTTAATACTCTAGTGCATGCTGGATAGCGGTCGCTGTGTGGAGTAATAGTAGTAGATGCAGAATTGTTTCGGTCTACTTGTCACAGATGTGATGCCTATATTCATGATCATTGCCTTAGATATCATCATAACTATGCGCTTTTCTATCATTTGCTCGGCATTAATTTGTTCACCCACCGTAATACTTGCTATCTTGAGAGGAGCGAGATATTACAAACAAGGGTCTCATGACCCAACATTCAGAGCATACAAGTCAAAGCACATGCGGAAGCTTAACTTGTCTGAGTACAGACAACTACAAATGAAGAAGGCTGAGAAGCCTGACTATCTACCAGATCCTGCCAAGGGCACAAGATCGTAGCTGAGGTAACAAGCTAAACGTCGAAGTCCACGCGGAACTACTAGCGAGACTGGAGTCTCTCTGCAAAACATAAATTAAGCAAACGTGAGTACAAATGTACCCAGCAAGACTTACATCAGAACTAACTACATATGCATCGGTATCAACAAAGGGGGTGGTGGAGTTTAACTGCAGCAAGCCAGCTTTGACTCGGTGGCTACCCTGAACTACGACTGCAAGTAACTCTTTTGAGGTGGCGCACACGAGTCCACAAATTCACCATACCAATACACCACTATGGATCCGCTCCCGTCTCCCTGCGAGAACGCCATCCATAGCACTCACGCTTATCTTGTGCATTTTAGAGTATCCACTTTCACTTGTCTATGAACTATGCAAGGGGTCCAAGTTTCCATATCCGAGGAATCCGGCTATTCGAATAGATAATGATAACCCTGCAGGGGTGTACTTCTTCACACACGCTTTCGCCACTTACCACCATGTACACGTCATGTACCTCGGCAACCTTCAAGCGGAAGCCTGGCGAGGGAGTCGGCCACGACCTGACTAACCACACAAGTCTCTAGTCCAGGTTTATCGCCTATTCAGGTTCCATCTGCAAGGAGATCCGGCCGGGGTGTCGCTCACGGCCCCAAACGGTGTGTGCAGGGTTCCCAAGCCCACCTCGACGGGTGGATCTACGCTTGGTACACCATGCCACGGTGCCTAGTCTGTCCCAAGCCCACCTGTACAGGGTACCACTTGGTAGACTACTAACACTACCTACAAACACCAGAAACTAGTTGCAACTCCTGGACAGAGATCAAGTGGATTAATAAGTCGAGAGGGGCACTTAAGCATTCCAATGCGTGGTAGTAACTGTTCATGGATCACAAACACAGAACTCAGTTCCTGAGAACGGCTGCAATGAGACAACCCACCATGTACTCCTACATGGCCTCTCACCGCTACCTTTACCAAATCGTGTTCACACACTTAGCTCTCAACGGTAGGACATGTTCACCACATTCCAATTCATCCCCGATGAATCAGACCTGACTCAACTCTAAGCAGTAGCAGGCATGACAAACAAGCATGAATGAGTAGGAACATCAGGGCTCAAACAACTCCTACTCATGCTAGTGGGTTTCATCTATTTACTGTGGCAATGACAGGTCATGCAGAGGAAAGGGGTTCAGCTACCGCAGCATGTAACAGTTGAAATGTTGTTGTCCTAATGTAGTAAAAGACAGCAAGAGCGAGAGAGTGGGATTGTATCGGGATGAACAAGGTGGGTTTTGCTTGCCTGGCACTTCTGAAGATAGTATAGCTCTTCATCGGTGTCATCGATCACATCGTCAAAACCACGTCTACCGAGAGGGGACGAATACCGGCAAACAAGAAAGAACACAATCAATGCAATGCAACATTATGATGCATGAATGTGACATGGAAATATGTTGTTGGTTGGCCTAATGCAACTAGCAACAGGTTAAATGGAGTTGGTTTGAACACTAGGTTCAAATTCAAATTCAAACTATGAATTCAAATAGTGCATTATCATGTTTTGGACTAAACAGTGAGGTTAAGTTGTTCAAACATGCATGAAAATGCCATATTCAGATTCCTTGGATTTTTCTGATAATTTTTCATATATAATTTATTTCATTTGGAGTTATAGATTATTTTCTATGATTTTTAGAAGTTTTAGCTATTTTCTGAAATAAATAAATCATTTCTGATTTATTTAAAATCCCAGAAAAGCTTTACTGCGTCAGCATTGCGCAAGGGCGATGTCAGCGGGTCAACTGGTCGGCCAGGTCAAACCTGACCTGCGGGACCCATATGTCATTGACTCAGCTAATTAATATGGTTAATTAACCTTAAATTAAGCCTAACTAAAATGTCAGTGGGGTCGGGGCCCACATGTCAGCGGCTAACCTAACTAAATTAGTGTTAGTTTAACTCCTAATCTAGGTTTGACCAGGGGGCGGGGCCCACATGGTCAAATGGGTCAACCCCACCGGCGACATGACGCCGGTGAGGCCCGAGACGGCGGCGTGGCTCGGAAACGCAGCACAGGCGACGAAACGAGCGGCGGAGGGCATCCGCGGGGAGCTGGAGCTCTCCCGCATCCAGCGCAGCAAGCAGCAGTAGCTAGGGTGGCCGGGGTTGTGCGCGGCGTCGACCTCGGCGGCGGTCGGAGTTCGGGCACACTCGGGAACGGGGCTGTGGTGGCCGTGGAGTGGTGTGCTTAGCTCCTACGGCACCTACGCGGCGCGGTGAGCACGTGGGTGTGCTCAGTTGGGATCTTCGACGACTGTGGCCACGGCGGCGAGAAGCTCGAGCGGCGGAGCGGTTCGGTCTCCGGCGGAGCAATGGCTACAGTGTGCAAATGGAGCGCAAAGGAGGGGGGTTCGGGTTAGTGGCTCACGGCGAGTCGGACGAGCAAGTCGGCGAGCTCGGGGACGCGGAGACGGTGGCGAATCAAAGGTGAGGTTGCCGGCGGCCGAAGGTAGAAGACGAGCTCGGGGACGACGCTACAGGGCTCCCGCGCGGTCGAATGGGTTGGTGTAGATGACGCAGAGGGCGATGGCGGTTCCTCTGGAAGCAACAGCGAGGTGCGGGGTGGACGATGGCCCCGGTGGTGCTCGTCGGCGCTCTCGGGTGCCCGTGGTCGAACGCGGGAGAGGAGCAGAGGAGGGGGAGGGAGTCCAGAGCGAGAGAGGGGGAGTGAGAGGGGCGGGGGTGTGTCGTGGTGGGCGACCAGGCAGTCGAGGGGGGGCACGCAGGCAGGGAGGAGCCAGCGCGGCTCGCCGCCATCGGGCACGCAGCTGCTTCTCCTCCTGGCAGGAGGAAGAAGACAGTGCTGCCCCTGGTGGGCCGGGCTGGCTTTGGCCAGGTGGGCTGCAGGTGAGGTTACTCTCTCTCTCTCTCTTAATTTAGTTTCTGTTTTTCTATTTTTTTTCTTTTCTGTTTTGAATTAGTAAAAATACTAATTCATTTTGTAAAATCCTAAAAATAATTGTGGGCACTTTTGAAACTATTTCCAATAGCCCTCAAATTCTTTCAAGATTATTTGGACATTTAAAATATTTTATAGAATTTAAATGTCCAAATTCAAATACTTATGATTTAATTCAAAAATCCAAAATAGCCTCCAAAAATATGAAACCATTTTTGGCAAAGGGTTTAGCCAGGACCAAAGATGGTGGACATTTATGAAGGGCATTTTGGGTTCATTGAAAAGTTTTAAGTTTGAACCTAGTTAATTCCTTTAATGCTAGGGTTTTGGCAATCCCCATTTCCAAATTTTAATGGAATTTAATCATGATGCAAGATGATGATGCAAAGACAAGCAAGGGCTGAACTGGGGCTGTGACAAGCTCACCCCCACTAAACAAGAATCGCGTCCCGAGATTCAAGACGTGAGGTAAGAGGTCAAAGGGGAACACAAACCAACACAATCTTCATGATCCAATTATGCTTCTCGAAGATGTTGGTTCATTGCTTCAAATTGATCTTGACGTCTTTGCTTTCGAGATCTTCATCCAACATGATGACGACAGAAGGAAACTCTATAGAAAATGATCTTCTCAAAGATTAGGCGATACACGATCAACTCATGGAAATGAGACGTTGAATCGTCTCTTGATCCAAGACACAAACACACATCAAAAGGGATGGAAAGAACAAATGATGAAAGTTCAATTTGGTAGAAAACACTCCCACGCTTAGGTAGGATGGTGCATAGGTTTCAAGGTAGCGAGGAGATTGATTGCCATGATCCCGTAACGAGGCACTTTGGAAAAGGTGACTCAAAGAACTATTCCCTTAAGTGGCAAAAAGAATTACTTTTGGTCCATAGATCATTGAAGCTCTTCATACCAGCTTAAGGCAAATTACAATTGATTGTTTGAAAGAGCTCGAAGAAATTGCATACTCGGACTAGGATGGATGATGTGGACTACCTTGTTGAAGACAACGCAATGGATGACTTTGCTTATCATCGGAAATGGATGGAACCCATGGTAGTACCACTGTTGAAGATGATCCTGACCAGGAATTACCGAGAAGGTAGTCCATGGGAAAAATGGCACAATGGTGGTGCAAGCTAGGAACAAAATGCAAATGTTGGGGATTTTTCCAACCATCATATCTGCCTGAGATTTAGATCTGGTTGGTAACAGGACACTTCAGACATCGGCATGTCTGGAAAGAAAGTTTGCAACACAAATCGACGAGATGATATTGCGAGAATCTCGAGAGATGAACTACGATAGCATGCTCCAAAACATGAGCGGGTTCCGCTACAAACATGTGAACACGCTGTCCCAGACAAGCATGACCACATGGTAGTCTTACAATGAAACACTACCGAATTCTGGTTGGGAACCATCAACGAGGATATTGAAGTCCTTGTATAAGGCATGCCTTAAGAAGGAACTTCTTCTCCTTGAACAATGCAATCAGTGGCTTGGTGTGCTAGGGATACATATAGAATGAAGGTTGCAAGTCTCCAGACCACAGAATACTTCACACATATGCATGACTGACTTGGGATGATTCCAGGGGAAACAAAAACAATCTTTATCGAACTCATGGTGGTAACTTGCACCAAATGCACATGAATTCGAGGAAGTCACTTCTTCCATCCAAGCATAAGCTTCATGAACGGAACACGAAGGCATTGCTTATAAAATTTTCAACACTAGGTTGATGTTCAACATGAATCATGGGGGAGACAAAATGCTGCTGATGGGCTCAACAACAACTCATCGGAATTTCCATATCACTGGACTTCCACCATCACGTGAACACAGTGATAGCATTGGTCAGACCAAAAGATATAATGGTGTATGCCCGAGGGATCAACCACGGGTAAGACACCATTACGAACATCGTTGGCTCTGATTTGACTTGACGATAGCCCATACTCAAGTCAAAGTTTTGACAAGGCAATAGATCCAACAACTGATCATGAGGACCAATCGATGGAGATATCATCTTTCTTCAACACACACACACACAAAAAGATATCCCTTGACATGAACTAAGTCAGACAAGCTTTTATCTTCCAACTCTCCAAGTTGTTGTCTAGCTCAACCAACTAGCTCATGGATATCCAACACAGATTCCTGGAGAAGGAGTGATTTATAAGAAAATCAACTTGATCACGAACTCAACATAGCGGTCAGGTGACAACCAGGTAATACTTCCAAGAAGATATTCAGAAAATCATGAACCACCGATATGTTACTAAGCTCGAGATCAACCTTGCTTTTTAGGGCAAGATGATATGATCAAAAAGAGTGAGGAATTGACACAATCCTATCTCATTGATCGAGGAGTGCACCAGGAAAAATGGACTAGGTAGCACGATCAATCTTAGAATGATGATTCAATAACCATCATGCTAAGAATGAAATTATTGTCCATTAACTATCAAGCAACGGAGTTGCTAGGAGTATTGATGTCACACATCACGATTCACTTGTCGGCATTCTGGTTGCGACAACACGACACCGAGGAATGAATAATGATGGCGAGAAGTATCACTGTAACAAGAATTTATAAGAGTTGGTGCAATTATCATGACATTCCTAGCATCAAGAGGGCAATACTCCAAGGTAGAACAGAACAAAAGCTGGATTGGCATTTCGATCTGCGGAATACAACTGCTTTGACCCATTCCTAGATATGGATGAGGTACTGGAGTTTGTTTCTCCTAGTCATTCCGGAATAGAATGGCTTGACGAACCACAAGAGTAATAGGCATCGATAACACGAGTGCACGACTACTCCTGACTATCAATTGATAGATGAAGGTCGGGATATAACTGGAGGGGGACAACTCAAAGGAACATATAACTTTCTGAGTTGTGGATGCATAGATTAGTATGTCGAACGAGTTCAACATATTTCTTCCAGATAACCCATGCAGAAGAAGAAGGATTGGCAGATTCACAATTATGGATGGAGAACTCCTCAAGAGTACTCTGATTGTGAGCTTTTGGTTCAAAGAACATCTGCCTTAATGGTTCATGGTATTTGGAAGAAGGAAATACCACGGACCTCGAGGACTGTCGCAAGGTTACTAATATCTTAAGGGAACTAGCAAATACTAACAACACGAAGTAGGGTGAATCTCGGGTTCGAAAACCCAGGAGTAGAATACCTACTACTAAATGGCATCACGGGATGCTTTTGAGAACAATGGCCAGAATCATCACACCGGAAATACAAAGCATTGCTAGATTACTAAGTGACTCTCTAAAACACGTAGGGTCATAATAATAGCTCCAACATACATGTCGAGGCAACAGAGTACCTCAACTGACCGATTAGTGTGCTTATTCTGACCAAAGGGACATCAGGAATGGAGAGAAAGGATTTGCAAATGCATCAGACTATTTAGAAACCTGGGATGACTCAGACAGCATAACGGCTGTAAATGCTCAAAATAATTTGAGACATCCTGCAAAATGGTGGCATAACCACTCAACATCACAATATCAAGGTTCTGAGGCCAGCTATGAACATATGGAAGTAGTAGGAACTGAACTGAGGCTTGAACTCAACAATCCTAGGCAACTACGGTTTAGTAACACGTCATCCTAAGAGATAGAAGAGAAGCCTAGCTCTTAATCCCCGTAGAAGAGAAGAGGTTGACTCAGATCAGAAGGCCATAGGGTAAAGGAGTAAAAAGAGCCTTACGTTCCCTTCCACAATCAACTCCCTTACATAACTAAAGCATTTCTAGACACGACTTCGACCAGCTTGGCTTGGTAATCCTACAGGCAGTCAGGCTCTAATGCCAAAGCTGTCAACCTCTTCTCTTTGCGGCCTAAGTCACACCGATCTAGCATGTAACACATCATATCACTTTGCGGCCTCACGCACGGTATTCCCACGGGTGCCACCTTACCTGGCCCGGGACCGTTTGCGCCTTTTGGCTCATGTATATGATAGTGTCGCTAGCATCCATATGACAGAGAACCCGAGCCGACATGGCTAGTTGTGAACCCAAAGCGGCACTAACCCATGGGGACAGGCATACATGAATCAACTTCGAGCATGTCGGTCAGCAGCGTGTGAATCTGGGCTGTAGCACTGGGCTAACAGGACTACGGTAACCCGGGCTGTAGCAGGCTAGGCAGGACACCGGATGTCACCGCGTGACATTTCCCCGAAGGGACAGACACATGAACGAAGTGAAACACATGCCGGCCAGTCAAGTGTCCTGAGCAGTAGTGCTGGGCTAGCAGGACTCCGGTGAACCGGGCTGTAGCGGACTACTATGGCTCATGGAAGCACTAGACTACATTTCCCCATAAGAGAGGCTGCCAAGGATAAACAACTAGATTGTCGGATCCCACACATACCAAGCATTTCAATCATACACACAATATGCTCGATATGTGTAAATACAACATGGCATCACAACAAGACTCTACGACTCAAGTATTTATTCATTAGTCTCCGAGGAGCGAGATATTTCAAACAAGGGTCTCATGACCCAACATTCAGAGCATACAAGTCAAAGCACATGCGGAAGCTTAACTTGTCTGAGTACAGACAACTACAAATGAAGAAGGCTGAGAAGCCTGACTATCTACCAGATCCTGCCAAGGGCACAAGATCGTAGCTGAGGTAACAAGCTAAACGTCGAAGTCCACGCGGAACTACTAGCGAGACTGGAGTCTCTCTGCAAAACATAAATTAAGCAAACGTGAGTACAAATGTACCCAGCAAGACTTACATCAGAACTAACTACATATGCATCCGGTATCAACAAAGGGGGGGAGTTTAACTGCAGCAAGCCAGCTTTGACTCAGTGGGCTAACCTGAACTACGACTGCAAGTAACTCTTTTGAGGTGGCGCACACGAGTCCACAAATTCACCATACCAATACACCACTATGGATCCGCTCCCGTCTCCCTGCGAGAACGCCATCCATAGCACTCACGCTTATCTTGCGAGTTTTAGAGTATCCACTTTCACTTGTCTATGAACTATGCAAGGGGTCCAAGTTTCCATATCCGAGGAATCCGGCTATTCGAATAGATAATGATAACCCTGCAGGGGTGTACTTCTTCACACACGCTCTCGCCACTTACCACATGTACACGTCATGTCCTCGGCAACCTTCAAGCGGAAGCCTGGCGAGGGAGTCGGCCACGACCTGACTAACCACACAAGTCTCTAGTCCAGGTTTATCGCCTATTCGGGTTCCATCCGCAAGGAGATCCGGCCGGGGTGTCGCTCACGGCCCCAAACGATGTGTGCAGGGTTCCCAAGCCCACCGATGGGTGGATCTACGCTTGGTACACCGTGCCACGGTGCCTAGTCTGTCCCAAGCCCACCTGTACCGGGTACCACTTGGTAGACTACTAACACTACCTACAAACACCAGAAACTAGTTGCAACTCCTGGACAGAGATCAGGTTGATTAATAAGTCGAGAGGGGCACTTAAGCATTCCAATGCGTGGTAGTAACTGTTCATGGATCACAAACACAGAACTCAGTTCCTGAGGACGGCCAATGAGACAACCCACCATGTACTCCTACATGGCCTCTCACCGCTACCTTTACCAAATCGTGTTCACACACTTAGCTCTCAACAGTAGCATGTTCACCACATTCCAATTCATCCCCGATGAATCAGACCTGACTCAACTCTAAGCATTTAGCAGGCATGCACAACAAGCATGAATGAGTAGGCACATCAGGGCTCAAACAACCTACTCATGCTAGTGGGTTTCATCTATTTACTGTGGCAATGACAGGTCATGCAGAGGAAAGGGGTTCACTACCGCAGCATGTAACAGTTGAATCGTTGTTGTCCTAATGTAGTAAAAGAGAGCAGGAGCGAGAGAGGGGATTGTATCGGAATGAACAAGGGGGTTTTTGCTTGCCTGGCACTTCTGAAGATAGAATAGCTCTTCATCGGTGTCATCGATCACGTCGTCGGAAACACGTCTACCTGAGAGGGACAATACCGGCAAACAAGGAAGAAACACAATCAATGCAATGCAACAATATGATGCATGAATGACATGGCAATATGTTGTTGGTTGGCCTAATGCAACTAGCAACAGAGTTAAATGGAGTTGGTTTGAACACTAGGTTCAAATTCAAATTCAAACTATGAATTCAAATAGTGCATTATCATGTTTTGGACTAAACAGTGAGGTTAAGTTGTTCAAACATGCATGAAAATGCCATATTCAGATTCCTTGGATTTTTCTGATAATTTTTCATATATAATTTATTTCATTTGGAGTTATAGATTATTTTCTATGATTTTTAGAAGTTTTAGCTATTTTCTGAAATAAATAAATCATTTCTGATTTATTTAAAATCCCAGAAAAGCTTTACTGCGTCAGCATTGCGCAAGGGCGATGTCAGCGGGTCAACTGGTCGGCCAGGTCAAACCTGACCTGCGGGACCCATATGTCATTGACTCAGCTAATTAATATGGTTAATTAACCTTAAATTAAGCCTAACTAAAATGTCAGTGGGGTCGGGGCCCACATGTCAGCGGCTAACCTAACTAAATTAGTGTTAGTTTAACTCCTAATCTAGGTTTGACCAGGGGGCGGGGCCCCATGGTCAAATGGGTCAACCCCACCGGCGACATGACGCCGGCGAGGCCCGAGACGGCGGCGCGGCTCGGAAACGCAGCACAGGCGACGAAACGAGCGGCGGAGGGCATCCGCGGGGAGCTGGAGCTCTCCCGCATCCAGCGCAGCAAGCAGCAGTAGCTAGGGTGGCCGGGGTTGTGCGCGGCGTCGACCTCGGCGGCGGCCGGAGTTCGGGCACACTCGGGAACGGGGCGGTGGCCGTGGAGTGGTGTGCTTAGCTCCTACGGCACCTACGCGGCGCGGTGAGCACGTGGGTGTGCTCAGTTGGGAGCTTCGACGACTGTGGCCACGGCGGCGAGAAGCTCGGGCGGCGGAGCGGTTCGGTCTCCGGCGGAGCAACGGCTACAGCGTGCAAACATGGAGCGCAAAGGAGGGGGGTTCGGGTCAGTGGCTCACGGCGAGTCGGACGAGCAAGTCGGCGAGCTCGGGGACGCGGAGACGGCGGCGAATCGAAGGTGAGGTTGCCGGCGGCCGAAGGTAGAAGACGAGCTCGGGGACGACGCTACAGGGCTCCCGCGGTCGAATGGGTTGGTGTAGATGACGCAGAAGGCGATGGCGGTTCCTCTGGAAGCAACAGCGAGGTGCGGGGTGGACGATGGCCCCGGTGGTGCTCGTCGGTGCTCTCGGGTGCCCGTGGTCGAACGCGGGAGAGGAAGCAAAGGAGGGGGAGGGAGTCCAAAGCGAGAGAGGGGGAGTGAGAGGGGGTCAGGGGTGTCGTGGTGGCGATCAGGCAGTCGAGGGGGGGCACGCAGGCAGGGAGGAGCCAGCGCGGCTCGCCGGCCATCGGGCACGCAGCTGCTTCTCCTCCTGGCAGGAGGAAGAAGACAGTGCTGCCCCTGGTGGGCTGGGCTGCCAGCTGGGCCAGCCAGGTGGGCTGCAGGTGAGGACTCTCTCTCTCTCTCTCTTAATTTAGTTTCTGTTTTCTATTTTTTTTCTTTTCTGTTTTGAATTAGTAAAAATACTAATTCATTTTGTAAAATCCTGAAAATAATTGTGGGCACTTTTGAAACTATTTCCAATAGCCCTCAAATGCTTTCAAAATTATTTGGACATTTAAAATATTTTATAGAATTTAAATGTCCAAATTCAAATACTTATGATTTAATTCAAAAATCCAGAATAGCCTCCAAAAATATGAAACCATTTTTGGCAGAGGGTTTAGCCAGGACCAAAGATGGTGGACATTTATGAAGGGCATTTTGGGTTCATTGAAAAGTTTTAAGTTTGAACCTAGTTAATTCCTTTAATGCTAGGGTTTAGGCAATCCCCATTTCCAAATTTTAATGGAATTTAATCATGATGCAAGATGATGATGCAAAGACAAGCAAGGGCTGAACTGGGGCTGTGACAACCGTCAACTGGTCATCACTTGCTCGATCAGTCAAAGCTCAACAAAACCGCCACCACCAGAAGTGAAGATCAGAAGCAACAAGACAAAGCTTTCAAAAGCACAAAATATTCCAGCCAGGGAAACCAGAAGCAAGACGGTTAACCCATCTCAGAACACAAGGATCAAGGCAAAGATTTGAATTTGAACTTGAATGCAAGTCATAAACTTTGAACTTTAAGGATTTGTAATAAGGATTATGTCGTCAATTTGAACTACTGCGAAAACTTGTAAGGTGTAATAATTCTATTTGTAAACTTTGAATTTGAACTACTGAGGCAAAATTTGAATTTTAGGCAAACTTTGAATTTGAACCAACACTTGAAGTCCATTCCCCTGTGGTGTGAGTTGCACAGTTTGGTGAACTATTATAAACGTTAGGTGATCAATCCGATCTCTTTTGCGTGGTAAAACTTGTAGTCATGAGAAATGTGCTCCAAATGAGCTCCCGAGCTAGGGTAAACATCACCATTTGTAATCAAGTTTTTTTGGACCTACTCCAAATGAGCCAAATATTTTTTTATTAACACCAATTCAATCTATATATTGTAGATTTGAAGAATCACTATTTATTCAATTAATCTTTCTATTTTTACATTTTTTTGAAAAAATATATAATTTAATAGAAAAATCATTAAAAACTCGTTTACCATATGAAAATGGAAAACTAAGTTCAGATCTTTCTTATTCACTTTGAAATCAAGTTTTGGTGATTTTTTGATTTTTTTTAATTTTCAAAAACCGAAGGGAAACCCTACCTCCTCTCCTTGGTCACTATGAAACGTTGTACATGATAGCTCATATGTGTGAAGGTTTTTTCATTAAAATGTCCATAGACAAAGTTTATGATTTTTGGTTGGTAACATGTCACACAAGACAACATTGTGCGCAGGTTTTTTTAATTAATGGTGCTCATTTGACCTCGATCGTGCTAGCTAGGTTTTTTTCTCTAAATGTACGTGTACCAAGTTTAGTATTTTTCCTTGTTAGTGTGTCCTATAAAATGACGAACGGTGAAGGTTTCATATTTTTCGATTTTTTTAAATTAGTTATGCTCAGTCAAAGCCTTTGAAACCCTGTTGACCAGCTCAAAACCCCTCTAAACCCCGCGGGGTTTTGCCTAACCCTAGCTCCAAACATCAGCCGTCTGATCATACCCTAGCGCCAAGCGACAACCCTCAGATGTGGTCTTCTAGAAGGAATTGTGAGGGCAGGCTGCGTGCGAGCTCCGCGCCGTTGGATCACATGGACGGCTCCGCATCGTTGGATCATGGGGCGATCCGCGAGAGGCGATCTGCGAGACTTGTTGGTTGTGCCTCCCCTTTCTTTTGGTGCTTATTCTGCAGCGACGAGAGGAGCCACTCCTCCTCTACTTCTTCTTCTCCGGCGACGAGAGGAGCCACTCCTCTGCTTCTTCTTCTCCGGTGACTTTGGGCGATATGTCGAGCTCCACTTCAGCCTCCTGCCCCTCGTGGACCCGGTATGGTCCACTTCCCATGGAGCGATGTCCTGACTGCCCACGCAGCGCGCCACTGATACGGTTGACTTCGAAGAAGGTCAAGAATGGAAACTATGGGCGCGAGTTCGTGAAATGCGAGAGCAAGCCAGAGGGGCAGGTTAGATCTCATGATTTTTCTCTGATTTCTTTTTCTATTTGCTTTTAATTCTTTTTCGATCTAGGATTTAGGGTTCATGTTTTCGTTTCAGATTGTGAAGAAATGCACACATTTTGAATGGTTGGATGACTATGTTAAGCGGATTCAAATCAATGGGGCCCCAACCCGGGAGCTCAATCTGCCGTCAGCACCAACGAATTTGGTCTCCGAAAGTGCTGCTCTGACAGTTGGGGATGCAGATCTGAAGGGGGAATAAAGAAGATGAACAAGAACTTGAAGCAGATGATTCAATTGAACAAGCAGGCGAATCTGCTAGCTTTAGGATTTTATCCCTTTTATTTTTGTGTAGTTGCTCTAGGATTTGCTTACTTGCTGGTTATCACTCGTTAGAGATGTTATTAGTGTGGTGTCATGTGCTCTAGGATTTGGTTAAATTTGTGGATCATGTGCTCTATGGTTTTCTTAAATTTGTGGATCATGTGCTCTATGCTCTATGTTGCTTAATTTGTGGATCATGTTAGTTTTGTACACGTTCAGTTTCTTCAGTTTCATTAGACAACACCGACCGCAGAAAAAAATGTAGTTCTAGGGCCCAAATTGAAACTAAGCTCTGGTTGAGCCATCTCATTGCGTTGAGTGTCGAAGGCCCACAAAGATAAAAGAGGCCTAGAAAATAGTGCACGCGCTGGCTCTGTTTCCTTGATTATTGCCATGGTAAATCCTTTTATTGTTGGACTTTCCCATGTCAAATTTATTTTTACATATCGTGGAATTTTCCTTCTGTATATAGCCTACGGCACAACACTTTGATTTTTTGACATGCGGGTATTATAAACATGTTTTTGTTGAAATAAAAATATTGTATACACAATTTTTTGTTTTTGCTTTTGTTATTAAGAGCATATCAGACTTAATTATGTAGATCATGATATGCATCTGAAACCATGTCTAAAATAAAGTCCGGTGGCACCATATCCATCTAGAGAGCATGTCTAGGGCTCGGCTATGGCACCATATCCATATACTGATATCTCATGCAGCAAGCATACATCCATAACATAGAAAGTAGCAACCATAGCATACTTCTTACATAAAGCATAGGGTGCCCTAAACCATAGCATAGGCCACAAACTATTCAAAAATTAGCTTGTTTTTGTTTCCTTTTGAATTGTTGGTGGCCATATACAATATACGGAATAGGGCCACCAACAATTCAAAAAAGCTTTTCTTCTTATTATTTTCAACATCAACATGGCTCATTTTTCTAGCTTTAGTTTCCTTTTTGACACTTCAACTAGTCCATTATCCGCACATGCGAAAACTTGACCCTACTTTAAATGGGCCATTTAAACTTTACCTACACAAGTACACACCATGAATATAACAAGACGAATGGGCTACCCTCCAACCATTTTTACAAGGCTAACCCCAAAACTTGTTGGTCTTCATTGAGCGATACCCTTTCATTGATTGATTTAGCACAAGGGCTCGCGTACGTCACCATATCCATCTAGCGATATCTCACGTCAAATAAGATAGAAATAGCAAGCAAAACACAGATAACCAATGACATATCAAATAAGGGTAGCAAGCATAACATAGTTCTTAGGGGATAACACGACAGAGATAGCAATTTCATGGTACAACCAACGACATAATTAAGATAGAAATATATAAAAGATAAAAAGCCCTAACACCCTAGGACAAGACAAGCTCACGAGACTGGGCCTTCACCACAATCTTCATTGCGCCTCCTCTTCACTGCTCCTCCTCTCCATGTCGTCCTCGCTGATGTAGAAGGGGAGGCTGTGCATACTGTTGCGGGTGGGGAAGATGCAGTCGAAGTTTGTGAAGATGTTGTGGGTTGTGAATGCGCTGAATTCACATCCACACCAAAACACCTTGCCGAGGAGGTAGTATGCATTAAATCCGTTAGTGAAGGTGACAGTGAGCCCTATCGACGGAGCCCTGGAGTTTGGACGCACTTCCTCCAATCGGAACATCACCAGCGAGCCCACCGGGAGGTGGGCGAAGCCCGCACTGAGGAACCACTAGGCAAACCCCCTTGCACCCCCAGCATGAGAGCGCCCACACACGGAGCGTCATCTCCATGACGATGTCGAACGGATACCGTCTCTCCGGCATGGTCGATGGGAGCTGGAAGGTGGGGCCGTTGTACTGCATCCTCGCCTCCCTTTGAGAGTGCTCTGGGTTGGGGTGAAGAATAGAAGGGGCGGCGCAAATGGATGTGTGGAGAATAGGTGGAGGGGTGGTGGTTTAAATAGGGAAAGGGGAAGGAAAGGGGAGTGGCACCGACTGCGCTTACATTCAAACGAGCCGCGTCGACCGATCGATATGCCACTTTAATTGCCAACAGGTTTTAATTGCCACGTTGAATAGATGCGAGTGGATCGAAAAGTGTGAAACAATGATCTACATCGAAGAGACACGCGTGGGAGATGAGACGAACCAGCGGCAGCAACCGTCCCTGCGTCCGTGGCGGCTCCCGTGAAAAAGAGGCCGGTCAGCGCATCATGGCGGCGGGCAGCGGCGCATGCAGGTAGGATAGCTACATGCATGCATAGCAGGCTAGCTAGACATGTCGTGCATTCATAACAGGCTTCTGGCGTTGCAGCACGCACATGGACCAACAGTCTAACCACGGCCCAATGGGCGAACAACGGCCTCTTTTTCATTGTGTCCCCTGCCTCCTGTTACCATCCGCCTTAGACGCACAGTTCGGGACCCCCTACCCGAGATCCGCCAGTTTTGACACCGACATTGGTGCTTTCATTGAGAGTTTCTCTGTGTCGTCGCCGTTAGGCTTGATGGATCCTTCGATCATCGTTAGCGATGCAGTCCAGGGTGAGACATTTCTCCCCGAACAAATTTTTGTATTCGGCGGCTTCGCTCCGCGGGCCAACTCGCTTGGCCATCTGGAGCAGATCGAAAGTTATGCCCCTGGCCACCAGGTCAGGTTTGGAAGCTTAAACTACACGACCGATATTCGCGGAGACTTGATCTTCGACGGATTCGAGCCTCTGCCCTGTGCGTCACGCGGTCACGATGAGTACGATTTAGCTCTACCATCAGACAGCGTTCAAGAGATCGCACCGGCAGCCGCTCCGACCCTCAATTCGGAGCCAGTTGCGCCGTCCATGGACGGGTGGATAGACCTAGCCACGGAGGCCTTACCCTTAGCGGCGATCGAGCCGGATCTCGACCTTACCCTTCACGAGAGCCGTATTGTCAAACTGCCGGATCCTTCTCCGGCCACGGACTCCGAACCGCCTGCGCCCGTTCCTAGCGAATCCGGTTGGGAGCCGATCATGGAGTTCACCTCCGCGGATATTTTTTAGCACTCTCCCTTTGGCGACATACTGAACTCATTAAGGTCTCTCTCCTTGTCAGGAGGATCCTGGCCGAACTATGTCTGGCAGGATTGGGATGCGGATGACGAAGAAATTCGCTGCCCACCCACCACCCACTTAGTAGCCACTGTCGATGACTTAACCGACATGCTCGACTTCGACTCCGAAGACATCGACGGTATGGACGATGATGCAGGAGGCGAACAGGAACCACTGCCCACAGGGCACTGGATGCCCACTTCATCACATGACGTATACATGGTGGACACACCAAAAGATGACGACGACGAGGAACGGAAGGACGCAACAGAGGGTTGTCCCCTCGAGAAGCAGTCAAAGCGGCAGCGTAAGCGCCGCCCCAAATCCCGCCTCGGCAGAAACAACGATCATATAGACCCAGCCTTAGAGCAGGGTGAACAATCGCCGGACCACGGCAACACGGAGAATCAAACTGAACAACCCGGCTCTGTCAAAGATAATAGTCCGGACGACATCACACCGGACGGACACCTGGAGCAACAGAATGCCCGTCAAAGTCTTGTTGCCACCGCGAGGAGTCTAAAAAAGTAGAAGCAAAGGCTCAAGGCTGCGCAAGACACACTCAGAATCAGATGGAGTAAAGTACTCAACACAACAGCAAAGTACGGCGGTAATCACCCCACCAAGAGCTACCCGAAGCGGAAGTTGCTATCTGAATTCGATGAGGAGGCCTTAGATCCCCCGCAACCAAAAATTAAAACGGCCATCTGGCCGGATAGATGACCTCACGGCCAACATAGAGCGGCAAACAACGCCGCACATAAGCCAATACGCGATCCACACGAGGGCTCGCATCAAAGGGATGGCACAACCAGATCCATCTATGGACCACGCAAGCGCGCTCCAGCATACAATGCAACACAACAAACATCCGAACATCACAGTACACCCAGATATAGGGGTGCCGCACACCCCCTATGTTTCACCGACGAGGTGCTGGACCATGAATTTCTAGAGGGATTCAAACCCGTAAACATAGAGGCATACGACGGAACAACAGACCCTGGGGTCTGGATTGAGGACTATATCGTCCATATCCATATGGCTCGAGGAGATGATCTCCATGCCATCAAGTACTTACCCCTCAAGCTCAAAGGGCCAGCTCGGCACTGGCTCAAAAGCCTCCCAGAAAGCTCCATTGGAAGCTGGGAAGAGCTCGAAGACACTTTTCGGGCAAATGTTCAAGGGACTTATGTCCGACCTCTGGATGCGGACGATTTAAGTCATATAACTCAACAGCCCGGAGAGTCAGCCCGAAAGCTTTGGAACAGGTTTCTTACTAAAAAGAACCAAATAGTCGACTGTCCGAATGCCGAAGCCTTGGCAGCTTTTAAACACAGCGTCCGAGACGAATGGCTTGCCAGACACCTCGGCCAAGAAAAGCCAAGAACAATGGCAGCATTAACAAGCCTCATGACCCGCTTTTGCGCGGGCGAGGACAGCTGGCTAGCCCGATGCAGCACCAGTGACCCAAGTACATCCGAAGTTAGAGATGGAAACGGGAAATCACGACGCAGCAAAAATAATAAGCGCCGGAATAAAGAAGACATCCCGAAGAGCATGGCGGTAAATGCCGGATTCAAAAGCTCTCGGCCAGGTCAGCAAAAGCCACCCTCTAAAGGCATCAGAGATGAACTATCCAGCCTAAACAAAATTCTGGACCAAATATGTCAGATCCATAGCACCCCCGATAAACCTACAAATCATAACCAAAGAGAATGTTGGGTCTTCAAGCAGTCTGGCAAGATCAATGCCGTACACAAGGGGGAGGATACACCAAGCGAAGACGAGGATGAGCCTCTCAAGCAAGACACTGGGGAACAAAAGAAATTTCCACCAGAAGTCAAAACAGTACACGTGTTACACGTGATCAAGGGGAGAAACAAAAGCGGCACTCCCAGAGAAATATGCCCAAGGGCCTATCACCGCGGAGTCCTGCCACTGGTCATCCCAACCAATCACTTTCGACCATTGGGATTACTCAGCAAGTATCCGGCGGGCAGGATGGGCTGCCTTGGTATTAGATCCAACAATTGACGAATACCACTTCACACGAGTCCTGATGGACGGTGGCAGCAGTCTAAACCTGATATATCAGGATACAATCCGCAAAATGGGGATAGACCCAACGAAAATATGCCACAACAATACTACCTTTAAAGGAGTAATGCCCGGCCCAGGGGCTCATTGCACGGGCTCCCTGCTACTAGAGGTTATATTCGGCTTCCCCGATAACTTCCGTAGCAAAAATTTAACCTTCCACATTGCTCCGTTCCAAAGTAGCTATCAAGCACTACTTGGACGCGAAGCTTTCGCTCGCTTTAATGCAATACCGCATTACGCTTCCCTCACGCTTAAGATGCCCGGTCCATGTGGCATCATTATAGTAAATGGAAATATTGAGCGATCCCTGAGCGCCGAAGAGAGTGCGGCTGCCTTGGCAGCCGCACACTAAAACGGCCTCACCAGCTAAAGCATTCTATAGGTCGTCAAGACTATGGACACGGTTAGACGAGTCCGACGCAGCTATATGTAATTCATACAGATTTGATGGCCACGCCCCTATTACAAATACAAGGGGCTCAACGCACGCAGACAAGTGGCAATTTTTACTCATCTTGAATTGTACATGGTTTCTTTAATATAAACTACCTTTTTGCACGACAACTTTTCACCTAAGTTCCTCTCTTTTATAGATGACCATCATGCTACACCCGTCCAAGATACGGCACAACGGAGACACAGGCGCAGACATGCAGCAGGGACCCGTTCCAAGGATTATTTTTAGATTAAGACCCTGCGTAAACCTTTCTTGCTATCTCTTGTTGATACACATCCCTCGGATTCTCAGTACTATTGAGAGGGATGCTGACGTCTTGGCATGTGGCCACGTCAGAATAATGCACGTACCTGGACACCAGGGGCTTCTTACAAAGGGCACTGTTTAGGCCCGGTTTATACCATAAAAGACCGAATACCTTAGGGAGTGTTTGGCGTCGCGAGTTTGGACTTATATGCATCAGCTCCGAATCATGTCTTTGGTCAAATGTTGGGTTTGCACGGCTCCTGTGTTTTGCTGCCTTACGTTCCGCTCTATCGGCTAAGGCGGCACCAGGAGAACTACTGCGATTGTGCCCCTGTTCATCCGGACGAGCACCTCAGTATAGAAAGCCGAAAACTGACTATCATGATATAGCGTGAGACTGATCAACCACTCGATGACCCATCAGAATGTTAGAATTCCTCCGCCTTAACGAAGGGTCGTTTCCTGGCCAGGCATGTACGCACCCCGAATTCAGGAGAGTGCGGAGCCACCAGGGGCTATATAGTAGCCCCACCGTCAAACTCCTATGGCTAAGTGAAAGTGTTAAAGCATTATAGTCCGGTTGCCTCGTTCGCTACGCTATCACCTTCTTATTAGGACCAAGACGTAGGATTAAGTGTGAACACGTGTCTTCTGCGAACACCCCGCATTATATGCGTGGGGGCTGAAGCCGACAACTGCAATCTTTCAGGTTATATACATATATACATAAACGGCCGCACAAGAGGCATCATATTACTTTCAGGCAAAAGTATAAATACAGCCTTAATAAATTTGATAAACATTGTTTTTACAATGGGAATACATGTCACTCAAACATAATATTCTTCGAGCACTGGGCCTCTATCAAACGAGCACCCTCAAGAACTTCTTCAAAATAGTGCTTGGCAGCCACTCGGCCTATGGCCGAACCCTACACCGCAACAGTGGTAGCATCCATCTCCGCCCAGTATGCTTTGACACGGGGAAGGGCCATCCGCGAGCCTTCTATGCACGCCGACCTCTTCATCGCATTGATGCGCGGCACCGCACCAAGGAACTGGTGCACTAAGCTGAAATAGTTGTTCGGCTTCGGCTTTCCCGGCCACAGATGATCTACGACGGACCTCATGGCAAGTCCGGACAATCTATTGAGTTCGGCCCATTCAGCAAGTTGATCATTTAGTGGAAGAGGACGCTCTGGAACGTTAAACTACGACCAGAATAGCTTGTCCACTTCACGATCTGTTTGATCTCGGAAGTATTTGGCCGCATCGACAACACTCGCCGTCAAATCCAGATATGCGTCTGCCGAACTCCATAGCCGATCCAGAGGGGCATACTATGGATCTCCGAACTTCCTCCGCAGCAAAAAGGGTTTCCCAGCCACAATATCACCAGCTTCACGCAGCTCTTCCTTCTTTGCCCTCATGGCAGAGCGGGTGTCTTTGGCCGCCATCGTGGCCTTTTTGAGGTCCGTCGCCTTCGCTCGGTTTTCTTCTTCAAGGAACCGGCAACGGTCGGTAGTGTCTTTAACTTTACAACCATCTTGGCCATCTTTTCTTTGCTCTCGCAATGCGCGACCTTCTCGGCTCTTAACTCTTCGGCCGCCTTTAAAGCGGCCGCATTACTAACCCTTGTTTGTTCGTTGGCTCGGGAAAGTTCTGCCCGAAGGGTCTCCACGGCGGCAGCTCCATCTGCAGTCACAACATATTAAAGATACTGGCATCACGCTGCTCTTGCTATGTGACATTGATCGGAAAAACATTACTTACCCTGTGCCTCGTCAAACCGCTTGTTAACAAGCTCGATGTCAGCATCTACCGCATCCAGTTGCCGCTTTAGTTTGGCAAACTCATTAGTCCGGCCAGCCACCGGAGCTTCCATCACCTGCACGTAAAGCGGTATGGTTATTACCTGGGACTACGATCCTCTGTTTGCCGCCGTTCTCGGTGACAACCAGAGTCTCAGGGGCTACTATCTACATAGGGCACACCTAAAAATGTGCGGTACCACCACAAATGTACATCATTTTACGTACCTCAAAGCCCGTCAGTAGACTCATAAAGGCATCATGCAACCCGCCTTCGGTGGATGAAATCCTTTCCATCACCGTACCCATCAATATACGGTGTTCTTCCGAGATGGTCGCCCGCCTTAGCAGATCCCTCAGTGCGTCCGACCGCATACCAGACGGCGCCGGACTCTTTTGTTTGCTCTCTTTAAGAGCCGGATGCTGGGGACTTCGGGTGACTATAGGATTATCTTCTGGCCTCACCGGATCCGGAGAGGCCCTCCGTGACGACACTTCAAGGTCGCCCGCTTCTTGAGTGGGGGAGTCCGGGGGAGGCGTTTCGCTCTCCATCATCTCCGGAAGAAGGTCCCCTGAAGACGAGCTCTGTTGAGAAGGGCTAAGATCAAAACTGCGAGATAAACGGTTCGGTTATTTTCCTTGGAAGTAAGGTAGAATATCTTTACCATTAAGTATTTTTTGATCACTTACGGCTCGTTAGAGGGCTGATCCCCGCGCGAACTTTGTGCGGCAAAAGCACCCTCCAAGGCAGGACCCTCTGGTGGAGACTTCTTCTCCCATTTGGAAGCCTTGGTTTCCGGATCTTCAGAGGCAGTCCTCTTCCTTCCCCGGGGCGAGAGAAGGTTAGATTCTTCCCCTTGGCTATCCTCCTTCACGGAGGCGCTCATTCCCTCGGTTGGAATTGGTAGCGATGGGGGCCCGCTTTCGACCTCATTACTCCCCCCTTTATCTTCCTTTGAGGGCTCCGGGCAAGGTGCTAGCTTGAGCATCTTTTCCAGTACCGGATTCTCCAAACCCTCAGGAAGGGGGGCCGAACACCGAATCATCTTCGCCTTTGTTAGCAGTCCTGGTCAAAGAGCGATTTCTCAGAATGACATCATGGTAAATGAAAGACGGTGTGTTCGGCTAGAGGATTACTTACTTGGTCGGCGGTACGGTTGCTGCTCAGGCCCACGTCCTCGGTAGTATCCGGACACTCTATTTGGGGTCCGAAGAATGATTTGTACATCTCCTCGTGCATCAAGCAGAGGAAATTCTGAATAGTGCATGGCCCTTCTGGGTTGAACTCCCACATGCGGAGGGGGCGGCGTTTGCAAGGCTGGACTCGACGAACCAGCATGACTTGCATCACCGTAACCAGACTGAAATCTCCGTCGAAGAGATCTTGAATGCGGCTTTGCAGTATAGGCATGTCCTTGGCTGGACCCCAGCTCAGCCCTCTGCTAATCCATGACATCAGTTGTGGTGGAGGGCCCAAGCGGAAAGCAGGGGCGGCCACCCACTTGGCACTTCTGGGAGCTGTGATGTAAAACCACTCTCGCTGCCATAATCCGGACACCTTTGGAAAGGAACCCTTTGGCCATGGAGCTCCAACGATTTTACTTATTGATGCACCTCCGCACGCTACGTGCTGCCCCTCGACCATCTTCGGCTTCACGTCAAAGGTCTTGAGCCACAGGCCGAAGTGAGGGGTAATGCGGAGGAAGGCCTCACATACGACAATAAATGTCGAGATGTGGAGAAAGGAGTCCGGGGCTAGATCGTGGAAATCTAGCCCGTAATAGAACATCAAACCCCTAACAAAGGGATCCAGGGTGAGGCCTAGGCCTCGGAGGAAGTGGGAGATGAACACAACGTTCTCGTTGGGTTCGGGAGTAGGGACGACCTGCCCTCGGACAGGCAGCCGATGCGAAACCTCGGCAGTCAGGTATTTGGCCTCCCTCAACTTCTTGATGTCCTCTTCCGTAACGGAGGAGAGCATCCACCAGCCTTGAAGGCTAGATCCGGACATGATTGAAGGTCTGAAGCACCTAACCTGGGCTTCGGGTGTTAGAACTCGGGGCGAGGGAAGGATTCGATTGAGCACGGGAGGGAAAGAAGTAAAAGCCTTATCCCTTTATAAAGAGGGTGAATATCAAGCGTCCTCTCCGTAGCCGTTTGGGACTTGCCTATAATCTAGGAGTCCTAGACGCGCTTGGTTACCCATGACCGTATTGATGAGAATCTCATAATTAGGGGAACACGATCTCTGCTTTGACAAGACATGTCAAGAAACCGCCTCACGTTATGTGTGGAGCTGGTTGAAGAAAAACAGTTCGAATAATCACCGAGCCATGGCATGATATCATGTTGCCAAAA
Source organism: Triticum urartu (assembly GCF_003073215.2). NCBI lineage: Eukaryota > Viridiplantae > Streptophyta > Magnoliopsida > Poales > Poaceae > Triticum > Triticum urartu. The sequence goes on from NC_053024.1 coordinate 121,003,467, forward strand.
CGTGTCAGCAGATTAAGATTTGTGGAAATATTATTCTCTCTATGGTGGTATGTGGAATTTATTTTGCAGGGTCGGACACTATCCTGATATTCAAACTCTTTTGTGATATGTTCGGAGGAGGAACCCGCCTTGCAATGCCAAAGGCAACACTGCGCGCCAGACTCATCGTCATTGAAGCCTGGTTCAGGGGCTACTGAGGGAGTTTGGGATTAGGGGTCTCCGAACAGCCGGATTATATCCTTTGGCCGGACTGTTGGACTATGAAGATACAAGATTGAAGACTTCGTCTCGTGTCCGAATGGGACTCTACTTGGCGTTGAAGGCAAGCTAGGCAGTACGGATATAGATATCTCCTCCTTTGTAACCGACCTTGTGTAACCCTAGCCCCCTCCGGTGTCTATATAAACCGGAGGGTTTTAGTCCATAGGACACAATAACAGACAATCATACCATAGGCTAGCTTCTAGGGTTTAGCCTCTTCGATCTTGTGGTAGATCAACTCTTGTAATACCCATATCATCAAGAATAAATCAAGCAGGACGTAGGGTTTTACCTCCATCAAGAGGGCCCGAACCTGGGTAAAACATCGTGTCCCCTGCCTCCTGTTACCATCCACCTTAGACACACAGTTCGGGACCCCCTACCGAGATCCACCAGTTTTGACACCGACAGGCATAAAGTTTCTGAAAGAGGTATTGAAGTTGATAAAGCTAAAGTAGATGCTATTGAAAAGATGTCGTGTCCTAAATATATCAAAGGTATAAGAAGTTTCCTTGGTCATGTTGGTTTCTATAGGAGGTTTATTAAAGACTTCTCTAAAATTTCTAGGCCTCTCACTAATCTCTTAAAAAATATGTTCCTTTTGTCTTTGATGATGACTGTGTAGACAGATTTGAAATACTTAAGAAAGCCTTGATTTCTACACCTATTGTTCAGCCACCTGATTGGAATTTACCCTTTGAAATTATGTGTGATCCTAGTGATTATGCTGTTGGTGCTGTTCTAGGACAAAGAGTTGATAAGAAATTAAATGTTATTCAGTATGCTATTAAAACTCTAGACGGTGCCCAGAGAAATTATGCTACCACTGAAAAAGAATTTTTAGCAGTTGTATTTGCATGTGATAAGTTCAGGCCATATATTGTTGATTCCAAAGTAACTGTTCACACTGATCATGCTGCTATTAAATATCTTATGGAAAATAAAGATGCTAAACCTAGACTTATTAGATGGGTTCTCTTGCTACAAGAATTTGATTTGCATATTGTTGATAGAAAGGGAGCTGAGAACCCTATTGCAGACAACTTGTCTAGGTTAGAGAATGTTCTTGATGACCCACTATCTATTGATGATAGCTTTCCTGATGAGCAATTAAATGTCATAAATGCCTCTCATAATACTCCATGGTATGCTGATTATGCTAATTATATTGTTGCTAAATTTATACCACCTAGTTTCACATACCAGCAAAAGAAAAAGGGTTTCTATGATTTAAGACATTACTTCTGGGATGATCCACACCTTTATAAAGAAGGGGTAGATGGTGTTATTAGACATTGTGTACTTGAGCATGAACAGGAACAGATTCTACGCAAGTGCCACTCCGAGTCTTACGGAGGACACCACGCTGGAGATAGAACTGCACATAAGGTATTGCAATCCGGTTTCTACTGGCCCACTCTCTTTAAAGATGCTCATAAATTTGTCTTATCTTGTGATCAATGTCAAAGAATTGATAATATTAGTAGACGTGAGGAAATGCCTATGAATTATTCACTTGTTATTGAACCATTTGATGTTTGGGGCTTTGATTATATGGGACCTTTTCCTTCCTCTAATGGGTATACACATATTTTAGTTGTTGTTTATTATGTTACTAAGTGGGTAGAAGCTATTCCAACTAGTAGTGCTGATCATAACACCTCTATTAATATGCTTAAAGAAGTTATTTTTTCAAGGTTTGGAGTCCCTAGATATTTAATGACTGATGGTGGTTCACATTTTATTCACGGTGCTTTTCGTAAAATGCTTGCTAAGTATGATGTTAATCATAGAATTGCATCTCCACATCATCCTCAGTCTAGTGGTCAAGTAGAGCTGAGAAATAGAGAGATTTAATTAATTTTGCAAAATACTGTTAATAGATCTAGAAAGAATTGGTCTAAGAAACTTGATGATGCTTTGTGGGCTTATAGAACTACTTATAAAAATCCTATGGGTATGTCTCCATATAAAATGGTTTATGGGAAAGCATGTCATTTACCTCTTGAGCTAGAACATAAGGCATATTGGGCTATTAAAGAGCTCAACTATGATCTCAAACTTGTTGGTGAAAAGAGGTTATTTGACATTAGCTTGCTTGATGAATGGAGAACCCAAGCCTATGAGAATGCCAAGTTGTTTAAAGAAAAAGTTAAAAGATGGCATGATAAAAGGATACAAAAGCGTGAGTTTAATGTAGGTGATCATGTTTTGCTATAAAACTCTCGTTTAAGATTTGTTGTAGGAAAGCTTATCTCTAAATGGGAAGGCCCTTACATTATCGAGGAGGTCTATCGTTCCAGTGACATAAAAATCAACAACGCCGAAGGTAAAAATCCAAAGGTGGTAAACGGTCGAAGACTCAAACATTATATCTCAGGTACTCCCACAAATGTTGAGACAAACATAATTGATACTAACCCCGGAGGAGTACATAAGGGACACTTTCCAGAATGTTTCAGACTCCGAAAAGGAATAGGTATGTGGTACAGTAAGTAAACCGACACCAAAACGTTTCCAATGATAAATTTCCTCCGTTTTGGAATATTTAAAAAATTAGGAAAATTAAAAGTAGTCCGAAAGATACACGAGGCAACAACAAGGGTGGAGGGCACGCCCTACCACTGGGTGCGCCCCCCGACCTTGTGGCCACCTCGTGTGCCCTCTGGACTCCGTTTTCTTGCACGATACTTCTTTTGGTCGGTAAAAAATCATTATATAATGTCCTGAGGGTTTTGACCACCGTACCACGCAAATATCTCTTGTTCTTGTTTCAAGATGTTTTCTGCCAGAGTTTTCAAGGCCGGGCATCATTTTGTCTCCCTCCTCCAATAAGGTAGGCAATGATGCTTGGCTAATGAAGATATAGATGAAGAGAGAAGAACTTGGGGAGATCAACAAGGGTGATAGGATCAAGAAGGCCGCGGAGGATCAAGCTCCGACAGCAGAAGAAGAAGACATCCTTCAACCTCATTACAATCTTCTTACCCCTACTGAAATTGAAGCTTCCAAGATGATTGAAATAGCTCAAGTGCAGAACAAGTATCTAACTCATGAAAATATTCTGTTGCAAGAGCATATCATCGCACTGAGGGCCATTACTCGTAAGTTGGAGAACCTCCTATGTTTGATGTTGGACGACAAGCCTGCTTCATCAACAACTCCTTCATCACCACCTCCAAAAAAGAGATCTAAATACATGGGTATGGGCACTCCCCTTGGCAACTGCCAAGCTTGGGGGAGTGCCCTGGTATCGTATCACCATCACATCTTTATCTTTATCGCTTTTCTTAGTTCTATCCTTTTGTTTATATCTTGATCTAGTAGAATAAAGTTCTTTTAGTATGATCTAGCTTTGAGTTTTGCTTTATGTTCCCTCTATGTAATCGAGTCTTTGAGATATATAATAAAGAATAGTTTTGAGACAAGGGCTTTGCTTTCTTGTTATGATCTTGAGGAAATTAAATAAAATAAAGAATAAAAAGAAATAAAGAGATCATATAGTGATCTTATGGAAAGTAATGACTTCACATATAAAGAGTATGATGAATAAAAGTTATTGAGAGTTGACAAGCATAGTTTTGGTCATTGTTGCAATTAATAGGAAGTGATAAAGAAAGAGAGGCCTCACATATAAATATACTATCTTGGACATCTTTTGTAATTGTGAGCACTCATTAAAATATGACATGCTAAAAAGTTGATGTTGGACAAGGAAGACAACATAATGAGTTATGTTTTCTTACATCCGAATAGAAGTTATATTGTTTTGAATCATCCAACATGTTGAGCTTGCCTTTCCCCCTCATGCTAACCAAATTCTTTGCACCAAGTAGAGATGCTACTTGTGCTTCTGAATATCCCTAAACCCAGTTTTGCCATGAGAGTCCACCATACCTACCTATGGATTGAGTAAGATCCTTCAAGTAAGTTGTCATCGGTGCAAGCAATAAAAATTGCTCTCTCTAAATATGTATGATCTATTAGTGTGAAGAAAATAAGCTTTATACGAACTTGTGATATGGAAGAAATAAAAGCGACGGACTGCATAATAAAGGTCCTCATCACAAGTGGCAATATAAAGTGACGTTCTTTTGCATTAAGATTTTGTGCATCCAACCATAAAAACGCATGACAACCTCTGCTTCCCTCTGCGAAGGGTCTATCTTTTACTTTTATCTTCTACCCTTATACAAGAGTCATGGTGATAATCACCCTTCCTTTTTACACTTTTTCTTTTGGCAAGCTCTATGTGTTGGAGAGACCCGGACATTATATAAAATTGCTCTCTCTAAAGATATCCACTCGGATGTAGGTTTTCATAAACTATTATTGTTGACATTACCCTTGAGGTAAGAGGTTGGTGTTGGGGAACGTAGCAGAATTTTAAAATTTTCTACGCATCACCAAGATCAATCTATGGAGTCTACATACCCTTGTAGATCACGCGCGGAAGCGTTCAAGAGAACGGGGTTGATGGAGTCGTACTCGACGTGATTCAAATCACCGATGACCTAGTGCCGAACGGACGGCACCTCCGTGTTCAACACACGTACGGAGCGAGGACGTCTCCCGCGCCTTGATCCAGCAAGGAGGAGGGAGAGGTTGAGGAAGAGGGCTCCAACAGCAGCACGACGGCGTGGTGGTGGTGAAGCTGCAGTACTCCGGCAGGGCTTCGCCAAGCTCTTATGGAGGAGGAGAGGTGTTGGGGAGGGGAGGGGCTGCGCCTTGGATGTTGTATGCAGCCCTCCCCTCACCCTTCTATTTATAGGGGGAGGGGGAAGGGGGCCGGCCCCCTCTAGATGAGATCTAGAGGGGGGCGGCCAAGGGGAGGGGGGCACCCCCCTTAGGGTTTCCCCCAAACCCTAGGCGCATGGGCCCTAGGGGGGTGTGGCGCCCCAGCCCACTTGGGCTGGTTCCCTTCTCCATACAGCCCATAAGGCCCTCCGGAAGAGGTGGCCCCTCCCGATGGACCCCCGGAACCCCTCTGGTGGCCCCGGTACAATACCGATATGCCCCCGAACCTTTCCGGCGACCGTATGACAACTTCCCATATATAAATCTTTACCTCCGGACCATTCCATCACATCTTTGAGCTAAGCTTAGGATTGGGTCTTGTCCATCACATCATTCTCCTAATGATGTGATCTCGTTATCAATGACATCTAATGTCCATAGTCAGGAAACCATGACTATCTTTTGATCAACGAGCTACTCAACTAGAGGCTCACTAGGGACGTGTTGTCGTCTATGTATTCACACATGTATTACGATTTCCGGATAACACAATTATAGCATGAACAATAGACAATTATCATGAACAAAGAAATATAATAATAACCATTTTATTATTGCCTCTAGGGCATATTTCCAACAGTCTCCCACTTGCACTAGAGTCATATTCTAGTTACATTGTGATGAATCGAACACCCATGCAGTTCTGGTATTGATCATGTTTTGCTCTAGGGAGAGGTTTAGTCAACGAATCTGCTACATTCAGGTCCGTATGTACTTTACAAATCTCTATGTCTCCATTTTGAACACTTTCACAAATGGAGTTGAAGCGACGCTTGATATGCCTGGTCTTCCTGTGAAACCTGGGCTCCTTGGCAAGGGCAATAGCTCTAGTGTTGTCACAGAAGAGAGTCATCGGGCCCGACGCATTGGGTATGACTCCTAGGTCGGTAATGAACTCCTTCACCCAGACTGCTTCTTGTGCCGCCTCCGAGGTTGCCATGTACTCCGCTTCACATGTAGATCCCGCCACAACGCTTTGCTTGCAACTGCACCAGCTTACTGCCCCACCATTCAAAATATACACGTATCCGGTTTGTGACTTAGAGTCATCCAGATCTGTGTCGAAGCTAGCATCGACGTAACCCTTTACGACGAGCTCTTCATCACCTCCATAAACAAGAAACATTTCCTTAGTACTTTTCAGGTACTTCAGGATATTCTTGACCGTTGTCCAGTGTTCCATGCCGGATTACTTTGGTACCTTCCTACCAAACTTACGGCAAGGTTTACATCAGGTCTGGTACACAGCATAGCATACATGATAGACCCTATGGACGAGGCATAGGGGACGACACTCATCTTTTCTCTATCTTCTGCCGTGGTCGGGCATTGAGCCGTGCTCAATCTCGTACCTTGCAATACAGGCAAGAACCCCTTCTTTGACTGATCCATTTTGAACTTCTTCAATATCTTGTCAAGGTACGTACTCTGTGAAAGACCAATGAGGTGTCTCGATCTATCTCTATAGATCTTGATGCCTAATATATAAGCAGCTTCTCCAAGATCCTTCATTGAAAAACACTTGTTCAAGTAGGCCTTTATGCTTTCCAAGAATTATATATCATTTCCCATCAACAGTATGTCATCCACATACAATATGAGAAATGCTACAGAGCTCCCACTCACTTTCTTGTAAATGCAGACTTCTCCATAAGTCTGCGTAAACCCAAACGCTTTGATCATCTCATCAAAATGAATGTTCCAACTCCGAGATGCTTGCACCAACCCATAAATCGAGCGTTGGAGCTTGCACACCTTGTCAGCATTCTTAGGATCGACAAAACCTTCCGGCTGCATCATATACAATTCTTCCTTAAGGAAACCATTAAGGAATGTCATTTTGATGTCCATTTGCCATATCTCGTAATCATAGAATGCGGCAATTGCTAACATGATTCGGACGGACTTCAGCTTCGCTACGGGTGAGAAAGTCTCATCGTAGTCAACCCCTTGAACTTGTCGATAACCCTTAGCGACAAGCCGAGCTTTATAGATGGTTATGTTACCATCCGCGTCTGTCTTCTTAAAGATCCATTTATTTTCTATGGCTCGCCGATCACCGGGCAAGTCAGTCAAAGTCCATACTTCGTTTTCATACATGGATCCTATCTCGGATTTCATGGCTTCCAGCCATTTGTCGGAATCCGGGCCCGCCATCGCTTCTTCATAGTTCGAAGGTTCACCGTTGTCTAACAACTTGATTTCCAAGACAGGGTTGCCGTACCACTCTGGTGCGGAACGTGTCCTCGTGGACCTACGAAGTTCAGTAGCAACTTGATCTGAAGTTTCATGATCATCATCATTAACTTCCACTCTAGTCGGTGCAGGCACCTCAGGAACATTTTCTTGAGCTGCGCCACTTACCGGTTCAAGAGGTAATACTTCATCAAGTTCTACTTTCCTCCCACTTATTTCTTTCGAGAGAAACTCTTTCTCTAGAAAGGACCCATTCTTGGCAACAAAGATCTTGCCTTCGGATCTGAGGTAGAAGGTATACCCAATAGTTTCTTTAGGGTATCCTATGAAGACGCATTTTTCCGATTTGGGTTCGAGCTTTTCAGGTTGAAGTTTCTTAACATAAGCATCGCATCCCCAAACTTTTAGAAACGACAGCTTAGGTTTCTTTCCAAACCATAATTCATACGGTGTCGTCTCAATGGATTTCGATGGAGCCCTATTTAAAGTGAATGCGGCAGTCTCTAAAGCATAGCCCCAAAATGACAACGGTAAATCGGTAAGAGACATCATAGATTGCACCATATCCAATAGAGTGCGATTACGACGTTTGGACACACCATTACGCTGAGGTGTTCCAGGCAGCGTGAGTTGTGAAACTATTCCACATTTTCTTAGGTGTGTGTGCCAAATTCGTGACTCAAGTATTCTCCCCCACGATCTGATCGCAAGAATTTGATTTTCCTGTCACGTTGATTCTCAACCTCACTCTGAAATTCCTTGAACTTTTCAAAGGTCTCAGACTTGTATTTCATTAAGTAGACATACCCATATCTACTCAAGTCATCAGTGAGGGTGAGAACATAACGATATCCACCGCGAGCCTCAACACTCATTGGACCGCACACATCAGTATGTATGATTTCCAATAAGTTGGTTGCTCGCTCCATTGTTCCTGAGAACGGAGTCTTGGTCATTTTACCCATGAGGCATGGTTCGCACATGTCAAATGATTCGTAATCAAGAGACTCCAAAAGTCCATCTGCATGGAGCTTCTTCATGCGTTTGGCACCTATGTGACCAAGGCGGCAGTGCCACAAGTATGTGGGACTATCATTATCAACCTTACATCTTTTGGTATTCACACTATGAATATGTGTAGCATTACGCTCGAGATTCATTAAGAATAAACCATTCACCATCGGAGCATGACCATAAAACATATCTCTCGTATAAATAGAACAACCATTATTCTCGGATTTAAATGAGTAGCCATCTTGAATTAAACAAGATCTTGATACAATGTTCATGCTCAAAGCTGGCACTAAATAACAATTATTGAGGTTTAAAACTAATCCCGTAGGTAAATGTAGAGGTAGCGTGCCGACGGCGATCACATCGACCTTGGAACCATTCCCGATGCGCATCGTCACCTCGTCCTTCGCCAGTCTCCGCTTATTCCGCAGCTCCTGCTTTGAGTTACAAATGTGAGAAATCGCACCGCTATCAAATACCCAGGAGCTACTACGAGTACTGCTAAGGTACACATCAATTACATGTATATCACATATACCTTTAGTGTTGCCGGCCTTCTTGTCCGCTAAGTATTTGGGGCAGTTCCGCTTCTAGCGACCACTTCCCTTGCAATAAAAATACTCAGTCTCGGGCTTGGGTCCATTCTTTGGCTTCTTCCCGGCAGCTCGCTTACCGGGCGCGGCAACTCCCTTGCCGTCCTTCTTGAAGTTCTTCTTACCCTTGCCTTTCTTGAACTTAGTGGTTTTATTCACCATCAACACTTGATGTTCCTTTTTGATTTCCACCTCTGCTGATTTCAGCATTGAATATACCTCAGGAATGGTCTTTTCCATCCCCTGCATATTGAAGTTCATCACAAAGCTCTTGTATCTCGGTGGAAGCGACTGAAGGATTCTGTCAATGACCGCGTCATCCAGGAGATTAACTCCCATCTGAGACAAGCGGTTATGCAACCCAAACATTCTGAGTATGTGCTCACTGACAGAACTATTTTCCTCCATCTTACAGCTGAAGAACTTGTCGGAAACTTCATATCTCTCGACCCGGGCATGAGCTTGAAAAACCATTTTCAGCTCTTCGAACATCTCATATGCTCCGTGTCTCTCAAAACGCTTTTGGAGCCCCGGTTCTAAGTTGTAAAGCATGCCGCACTGAACGAGGGAGTAATCATCAGCACATGACTGCCAAGCGTTCATAACGTCTTGGTTCTGTGGGACAGGTGTGTCACCTAGCGGTGCTTCTAGGACATAATCTTTCTTGGCAGCTATGAGGATGATCCTCAGGTTCCGGACCCAGTCCATATAGTTGCTGCCATCGTCTTTCAGCTTGGTTTTCTCTAGGAACGCGTTGATGTTGAGGACAATGTGGGCCATTTGATCTACAAGACATATTGTAAAGATTTTAGAATAAGTTCATGATAATTAAGTTCATCTAATCAAATTATTCAATGAACTCCCACTCAGATAGACATCCCTCCAGTCATCTAAGTGAAACATGATCCGAGTTGACTAGGCCGTGTCCGATCATCACGTGAGACGGACTAGCCAACATCGGTGAACATCTTCATGTTGATCGTATCTTCTATACGACTCATGCTCGACCTTTCGGTCTTCCGTGTTCCGAGGCCATGTCTGTACATGCTAGGCTCGTCAAGTCAACCTAAGTGTATTGCGTGTGTAAATCTGGCTTACACCCGCTGTATTCGAACGTTAGAATCTATCACACCCGATCATCACGTGGTGCTTCGAAACAACGAACCTTCACAACAGTGCACAGTTAGGGGGAACACTTTCTTGAAATTATTATGAGGGATCATCTTATTTAAGCTACCGTCGTTCTAAGCAAATAAGATGTAAAACATGATAAACATCACATGCAATCAAATAGTGACATGATATTGCCAATATCATTTGCTCCTTTTGATCTCCATCTTCGGGGCTCCATGATCATCGTTGTCACCGGCATGACACCATGACCTCCATCATCGTGTCTTCTTGAAGTTGTCTCGTCATCTATTACTTCTACTACCATGGCTAACGCTTTAGCAATAAAGTAAAGTAATTACATGACGTTTATGTTGACACGCAGGTCATAAATAAATAAAGACAACTCCTATGGCTCCTGCCGGTTGTCATACTCATCGACATGCAAGTCGTGATTCCTATTACAAGAACATGATCATCTCATACATCACATATATCATTCATCACATCCTTTGGCCATATCACATCACAAAACACTTGCTGCAAAAACAAGTTAGACGTCCTCTAATTGTTGTTGCAAGTTTTTACGTGGCTGCTATAGGTTTCTAGCAAGAACGATTCTTACCTACGCCAAAACCACAACGTGAATTGCCAATTTCTATTTACCCTTCATAACGACCCTGTTCATCGAATCCGATCCGACTAAAGTGGGAGAGACAGACACTCGCCAGCCACCTTATGCAACTAGTGCATGTCAGTCGGTGGAACCGGTCTCATGTAAGCGTACGTGTAAGGTTGGTCTGGGCCGCTTCATCCCACGATGCCGCCGAATCAAGATAAGACTAGTAACGGCAAGCAAATTGACAATATCGACGCCCACAACTGCTTTGTGTTCTACTCGTGCATAGTAACTACGCATAGACCTAGCTCATGATGCCACTGTTGGGGAACGTAGCAGAATTTTAAAATTTTCTACGCATCACCAAGATCAATCTATGGAGTCATCTAGAAACGAGGGAGAGAGGAGTGCATCTACATACCCTTGTAGATCGCGCGCAGAAGCGTTCAAGAGAACGGGGTTGATGGAGTCGTACTCGACGTGATTCAAATCACTGATGACCTAGTGCCGAACGGACGGCACCTCCATGTTCAACACACGTACGGAGCGAGGACGTCTCCCGCGCCTTGATCCAGCAAGGAGGAGGGAGAGGTTGAGGAAGAGGGCTCCAACAGCAGCACGACGGCGTGGTGGTGGTGAAGCTGCAGTACTCCGGCAGGGCTTCGCCAAGCTCTTATGGAGGAGGAGAGGTGTTGGGGAGGGGAGGGGCTGCGCCTTGGATGTTGTATGCAGCCCTCCCCTCACCCTTCTATTTATAGGGGAAGGGGGAAGGGGGCCGGCCCCCTCTAGATGAGATCTAGAGGGGGGCGGCCAAGGGGAGGGGGGCGCCCCCCTTAGGGTTTCCCCCAACCCCTAGGCGCATGGGCCCTAGGGGGGTGTGGCGCCCCAGCCCACTTGGGCTGGTTCCCTTCTCCATACAGCCCATAAGGCCCTCCGGAAGAGGTGGCCCCTCCCGATGGACCCCCGGAACCCCTCTGGTGGCCCCGGTACAATACCGATATGCCCCCGAACCTTTCCCGCGACCGTATGACAACTTCCCATATATAAATCTTTACCTCCGGACCATTCCGGAACTCCTCGTGATGTCCGGGATCTCATCCGGGACTCCGAACAACATTCGGTAATCACATACAAGTCTTCCTAACAACCCTAGCATCACCGAACTTAAGTGTGTAGACCCTACGGGTTCGTGAGACATGCAGACATGACCGAGACGACTCTCCGGCCAATAACCAACAGCGGGATCTGGATACCCATGTTGGCTCCCACATGCTCCACGATGATCTCATCGGACGAACCACGATGTCGAGGATTCAATCAATCCGTATACAATTCCCTTTGTCAATCGGTACGTTACTTGCCCGAGACTCGATCGTCGGTATCCCAATACCTTGTTCAGTCTCGTTACCGGCAAGTCACTTTACTCGTACCGTAATGCATGATCCTGTGATCAACCACTTGATCACATTGAGCTCATTATGATGATGCATTACCGAGTGGGCCCAGAGATACCTCTCCGTCATGCGGAGTGACAAATCCCAGTCTCGATTCGTGCCAACCCAACAGACACTTTTAGAGATACCTGTAATGTACCTTTATAGTCACCCAGTTATGTTGTGACGTTTGGCACACCCAAGGCACTCCTACGGTATCCGGGAGTTGCACAATCTCATGGTCTAAGGAAATGATACTTGACATTCAGAAAAGCTACAGCAGACGAACTACACGATCTTTGAGCTAAGCTTAGGATTGGGTCTTGTCCATCACATCATTCTCCTAATGATGTGATCCCGTTATCAATGACATCCAATGTCCATAGTCAGGAAACCATGACTATCTTTTGATCAATGAGCTAGTCAACTAGAGGCTTACTAGGGACGTGTTGTGGTCTATGTATTCACACATGTATTACGATTTCCGGATAACAAAATTATAGCATGAACAATAGACAATTATCATGAACAAAGAAATATAATAATAACCATTTTATTATTGCCTCTAGGGCATATTTCCAACAGTTGGGAGGCGAAACTATAAGCCCATATCTTTCTATGTGTTCGATTGAAACTTTGTACCCATAAGTATCGTGTGAGTGTTAGCAATTGTGAAAGATTATATGATAGTTGAGTATGTGGACTTGCTAAAAGGCTCTTATATTGACTCTTACCGATGTTGTGATAAATTGCAATTGCTTCAATGACTGAGATCATAGTTTGTTAGTTTTCAATGAAGTTTCCGATTCATACTTTACCTTGGGAATGAATTGTTACTTTAGCATAAGAAATTCTATGACAATATATGTTGTTGTTCTAAATATGATCATGATGCCCTCATGTCCGTATTTTATTTTATCGACACCTCTATCTCTAAACATGTGGACATATTTATCGATATCGGCTTTCGCTTGAGGACAACCAAGGTCTAAGCTTGGGGGAGTTGATACGTCCATTTTGCATCATGCTTTTATATTGATATTTATTGCATTATGGGCTGTCATTACACATTATATCATAATACTTATGCCTATTCTCCTTTATTTTACAAGGTTTACATGAAGAGGGAGAATGCCGGCAGCTGGAATTCTGGACTAGAAAAGGAGCAAATATTAGAGACCTATTCTGCACAACTTCTAAAGTCCTGAAACTTCATGGAGATTATTTTTGGAATATATAAGAAATATTGGGCTAAGAAAGAACCAGAGGGGGGCCACCAGCCAACCACAAGGGTGGAGGGTGCACCCTACCCCCTGGGTGCGCCCCCAACCTTGTGGGCCCCCTGGCAGGCCTCCAGTGCCCATCTTTGTCCATATGGTGTCTTTTACCCTGGAAAAAATCAAGAGGAAGCTTTCGGGACGAAGCGCCGCCGTCTCGAGGCGGAACTTGGGCAAAACCAATCTAGGGCTCCGGCGGAGCTGTTCTGCCGGGGAAACATCCCTCTGGAAGGGGGAAATCGTCGCCATCGTCATCACCATCGATCCTCTCATCGAGGGAGGGTCAATCTTCATCAACATCTTCACCAGCACCATCTCCTCTCAAACCCTAGTTCATCTCTTGTATTCGATCTTGGTCCCAAAACCTCAGATTGGTACATGTGGGTTGCTAGTAGTGTTGATTACTCCTTGTAGTTGATGCTAGTTGGTTTATTCAGTGGAAGATCATATGTTCAGATCCTGAATGATAATTAATACTCCTCTGATTATGATTATGATTATGTTTTGTGAGTAGTTACGCTTGTTCCTGAGGACATGGGAGAAGTCTTGTTATAAGTAATCATGTGAATTTGGTATTCGTTCGATATTTTGATGAGATGTATGTTGTCTCTCCTCTAGTGGTGTTATGTGAACGTTGACTACATGACACTTCACCATTATTTGGGCCTAGGGGAAGGCATTGGGAAGTAATAAGTAGATGATGGGTTGCTAGAGTGACAGAAGCTTAAACCCTAGTTTATGTGTTGCTTCGTAAGGAGCTGATTTGGATCCATATATTTCATGCTATGGTTAGGTTTACCTTAATACTTCTTTCGTAGTTGCGGATGCTTGCAAGAGGGGTTAATCATAAGTGGGAGGCTTGTCCAAGGAAGGGCAACACCCAAGCACCGGTCCACCCACATATCAAATTATCAATGTAACAAACGCGAATCATATGATCATGATGAAAACTAACTTGACAACAATTCCCATGTGTCCTTGGGAGCACTTTGCTTTATATAATAGTTTGTCTAGGCTTGTCCTTTGCTACAAAAAGGATTGGGCCACCTTACTTCACCTTGTTTACTTTATTTTCTTGTTACTCGTTACGATTTATTTTATCACAAAACTATCTGCTGCCGATAATTTCAGTGCTTGCAGAGAATACCTTGCTGAAAACCACTTGTCATTTCCTTCTGCTCCTCGTTGGGTTCGACACTCTTACTTATCGAAAGGACTACAATAGATCCCTATACTTGTGGTTCATCACACATGAAGGAGAAAAATAGCAAAATCGGTAATAAGGAAATTAAACTAGCATAGTGATCAAGTAGTTCATTCACGAGGATGCCGGTATATCTCACCTCGGGAATTATAAAGTATCATGAAGAAAAAGGAATAAGCACACGATAACTACATGTTCACTCGATAATGATTTGTGTGAGTGTAGGGGTCAATATGGATGTCCGTGGTTCCACTATTGATCATTGACCGGAAGGAGTTCTAGGTCATGTCTACACTTTACCGAACCTGTGAAGTCAGACATTTAATGTTTAGTGGTTTGTTAGAACGCCAGGAGATGAAGAAGAATGAGAGAATGGGCACCGAAATAGTTTTTGGTTGTTCTGGAAGAGTTTGTTGGCACAGAAAGTGTTCCGGATGTTCCGAGAAATGTTCTGGGAGGTCCTGGGAGAGTCCTGGTAACTTTTGGATAGTTTTGGAGGGCCATTGGTCTGCGACTACCTTGTCTAGGTCCACAATGCCTTAGGTCGATGCACAAATGGATGCCTTGGGGGACAAACAAGAAACACCAGGAGTCCCGACGTTTCTGGAAATGCCAGGGCTTCTGGCGTTGCTTGTTTGAGTCTGAGGAGGCTCCTCCTCGTGATGTGAACTGACTTTGGGGAGGCCCCATCCCTAAGTTGCGACCCTGGGCCTTCGCATATAAATATAGGGGCATGGGCAACCCCCTAGGACACACCAAAACCTTGGAGGTTGCCCCGTTGCCGCCCTGCACCCAGTTTATCTCTCATGTCTAATTGATCTAGACTTTGACTCTGCTAGTCTGCTCCTTTCTCTAGTTTTCTTAGTGGATCTTTTGTTATGGATAGCGATGCTCTACTGAATCACTGCTTTGGTATGTGTGGATACCTACAGAGGCACTTTGCATTCGGCGCTCGATCCGTGGATCGATTTGAGAGACAAAATTCTCGCGGCTAGGAGGTATTACCTAGCTGCGAGAATATGCATAAACTTGCTTCACCAACTCTTCTTCCACTACAACTCCGAGTTGTTAACGATCTGATCTAACCCCTTACGCATCTTGATATGTAAGGCATATTTTTTTTCTACTATGTTTTCCTACAGTTTAGATCCACTCCATCATCGTTCAATTCTACTATTCCATGTATTTATTATATTTTTGTTCTTCTCTTCACATGTGTTGTGTTTTGGACTAATTTTTTTATGACAATGCCTTATTGTGTTTTGATGGTCTTCTAGCACATCAATAAACATAGCTTCGTGGCGATCAAGGACATCATTGATGACTTCACCATTTGCCTCTCCGGTTCCAGAAACCCTAAAAATCTCTACATTTTATTTTCAAAATTTCCCATGGCAAGCTGTTGGTGTTGGGGAACGTAGTAATTTCAAAATTTTCCTATGCACACGCAAGATCATGGTGATGCATAGCAACGAGAGGGGAGAGTGTGATCTACGTACCCTCGTAGACCGACAATGGAAGCGTTATGACAACGCGGTTGATGTAGTCGTACGTCTTCACGGCCCGACCGATCAAGCACTGAAACTACGACACCTCCGAGTTCTAGCACACGTTCAGCTCGATGACAATCCCCGGACTCCGATCCAGCAAAGTGTCGGGGAAGAGTTCCGTTAGCACGACGGCGTGGTGACGATCTTGATGTTCAACTGTCGCAGGGCTTCGCCTAAGCACCACTACAATATTATCGAGGACTATGGTGGAAGGGGGCACCGCACACGGCTAAGAGAACGATCTTGGAGATCAACTTCTGTGTCTAGGGGTGCCCCCTGCCCACGTATATAAAGGAGCCAAGGGGGGGTGCGGCCGGCCCTAGGAGGAGGCGCGCAGGAGGAGTCCTACTCCTACCGGGAGTAGGACTCCCCTCCCTTTCCCTAGTTGGATTAGGACTTGGGGGGGAAGGAGGAGAGGGAAGAAAGGAAAGGGGGGGCGTCGCCCCCCTCCTTGTCCAATTCGGACTTGGGGGGGCGCGGCAGCCCCTAGGCCTCCTCTCCTCTTCCTCCACTAGGCCCATTAAGGCCCATTAGGTTACCGGGGGGTTCCGGTAACCTCCCGGTACTCCGGTAAAATGCCGATTTCACCCGGAACACTTCCGATGTCCAAACATAGGCTTCCAATATATCAATCTTTATGTCTCGACCATTTCGAGACTCCTCGTCATGTCCGTGATCACATCCGGGACTCCGAACTAACTTTGGTACATCAAAATATATAAACTCATAATGAAACTGTCATCGTAACGTTAAGCGTGCGGACCCTACGGGTTCGAGAACAATGTAGACATGACCGAGACATGTCTTTGGTCAATAACCAATAGCGGAACCTGGATGCTCATATTGGCTCCCACATATTCTACGAAGATCTTTTATCGGTCAGACCGCATAACAACATACGTTGTTCCCTTTGTCATCGGTATGTTACTTGCCCGAGATTCGATCGTCGGTATCTTAATACCTAGTTCAATCTCGTTATCGGCAAGTCTCTTTACTCGTTTCGTAATACATCATCTGACAACTAACTCATTAGTTGCAATGCTTGCAAGGCTTATGTGATGTGCATTACCGAGAGGGCCCAGAGATACCTCTCCGACAATCGGAGTGACAAATCCTAATCTCGAAATACGCCAACCCAACATGTACCTTTGGAGACACCTGTAGAGCTCCTTTATAATCACCTAGTTACGTTGTGACGTTTGGTAGCACACAAAGTGTTCCTCTGGCAAACGGGAGTTGCATAATCTCATAGTCATAGGAACATGTATAAGTCATGAAGAAAGCAATAGCAACATACTAAACGATCGGGTGCTAAGCTAATGGAATGGGTCATGTCAATCACATCATTCTCCTAATGATGTGATCCCGTTAATCAAATGACAACACATGTCTATGGTTAGGAAACATAACCATCTTCAATCAACGAGCTAGTCAAGTAGAGGCATACTAGTGACGTTTAGTTTGTCTATGTATTCACACAAGTATTATGTTTCCGGTTAATACAATTCTAGCATGAATAATAAACATTTATCATGAAATAAGGAAATAAATAATAACTTTATTATTGCCTCTAGGGCATATTTCCTTCAGTCTCCCACTTGCACTAGAGTCAATAATCTAGTTCACATCGCCATGTGATCTAACATCAATAGTTCACATCTTTATGTGGTAAACACCCAACACTACTATCAGCGTCCGTCTTCCTCTGGAAGATCCATTTAATCTCAATGGCTTGCCAAACAACGGGCAAGTCAACCAAAGTCCATACTTTGTTCTCATACATGGATCCTATCTCAGATTTCATGGCCTCAAGCCATTTTGCGGAATCTGGGCTCATCATCGCTTCCTCATAGTTCGTAGGTTCGTCATGGTCAAGTAGCATGACCTCCAGAACAAGATTACCGTACTACTCTGGTGCGGATCTCACTCTGGTTTACTACGAGGTTCGGTAGTAACTTGATCTGAAGTAACATGATCATTATCATTAGCTTCCTCACTAATTGGTGTAGTAGTCACAGGAACATATTTCTGTGATGAACTACTTTTCAATAAGGGAGCAGGTACAGTTACCTCATCAAGTTCTACTTTCCTCCCACTCACTTCTTTCGAGAGAAACTCCTTCTCTAGAAAGTTTCTGAATTTAGCAACAAAAGTCTTGCCTTCGGATCTGTGATAGAAGGTGTATCCAATAGTTTCCTTTGGATATCCTATGAAGACGCACTTCTCCGATTTAGGTTTGAGCTTATCAAGTTGAAACTTTTTCACATAAGCATTGCAACCTTAAACTTTAAGAAACGACAGCTTAGGTTTCTTGCTAAACCATAGTTCATACGGTGTCATCTCAATGGATTTAGATGGTGCCCTATTTAACGTGAATGTAGCTGTCTCTAATGCATAACCCCAAAAAGATAGTGGTAGATCGGTAAGAGACATCATAGATCGCACCATATCTAATAAAGTACGGTTATGACGTTCGGACACACCATTATGCTGTGGTGTTCCAGGTGGTGTGATTAGTGAAACTATTTCACATTGTTTTTAATTGAAGGTCAAACTCGTAACTCAAATATTTTACTTCTGCGATCATATCGTAGGAACTTTTATTTTGTTACGATGATTCTCCACTTAACTCTGAAATTCTTTGAACTTTTCAAATGTTTCAGACTTGTGTTTCATTAAGTAGATATACTCATATCTGCTCAAATCATCTGTGAAGATCAGAAAATAATGATACCTGCCTCGAGCCTCAATATTCATCGGACCACATACATCAGTATGTATGATTTCCAACAAATCTGTTGCTCGCTCCATTGTTCCGGAGAATGGAGTCTTAGTCATCTTTCCCATGAGGCATGGTTCGCAAGCATCAACTGATTCATAATCAAGTGATTCCAAAAAGCCCATCAGCATGGAGTTTCTTCATGCGCTTTACACCAATATGACCTAAACGGCAGTGCCGCAAATAAGTTGCACTATCATTATTAACTTTGCATCTTTTGGTTTTAATATTATGATTATGTGTATCACTACGATCGAGATCCAACGAACTATTTTCATTGGGTGTGTAACCATATAAGGTTTTATTCATGTAAACAGAACAACAATTTATTCTCTTACTTAAATGAATAACCGTATTACAATAAACATGATCAAATCATATTCATGCTCAACGCAAACACCAAATAACACTTATTTAGGTTCAACACTAATCCCGAAAGTATAGGGAGTGTGCGATGATGATCATATCAATCTTGGAACCACTTCCAACACACATCGTCACTTCACCCTTAACTAGTCTCTGTTTATTCTGCAACTCCCGTTTCGAGTTACTAATCTTAGCAACTGAACTAGTATCAAATACTGAGGGGTTGCTATAAACACTAGTAAAGTACACATCAATAACATGTATATCAAATATACTTATGTTCACTTTGCCATCCTTCTTATCCGCCACTCACTTGGGGTAGTTCCGCTTCCAGTGACCAGTCCCTTTGCAGTAGAAGCACTTAGTCTCAGGCTTAGGACCAGACTTGGGCTTCTTCACTTGAGCAGCAACTTGCTTGCTGTTTTTCTTGAAGTTCCCCTTTTTCCCTTTGCCCTTTTCTTGAAACTAGTGATCTTGTCAACCATCAACACTTGATGCTCTTTCTTGATTTCTACCTTCATCGATTTCATCATCATGAAAAACTCGGGAGTCGTTTTCGTCATCCCTTGCATACTATAGTTCATCACGAAGTTCTACTAACTTGGTGATGGTGACTAGAGAATTCTGTCAATCACTATCTTATCTGGAAGATTAACTCCCACTTTATTCAAGCGATTGTAGTACCCAGACAATTTGAGCACATGCTCACTAGTTGAGCGATTCTCCTCCATCTTTTAGCTATAGAACTTGTTGGAGACTTCATATCTCTCAACTCGGGTATTTGCTTGAAATATTAACTTCAACTCCTGGAACATCTCATATGGTCCATGACGTTCAAAACGTCTTTGAAGTCCCGATTCTAAGCCTTTAAGCATGGTGCACTAAACTATCAAGTAGTCATCATATTTAGCTAGCCAAATGTTCATAATGTCTGCATCTGCTCCTGCAATAGGTCTATCACCTAGCTGTAATGCCCTCGATGCGGCTATAGCTCCCACGTGTCGAGGCACGACTTAGAGACATAACCGCATTGAAAGCAATGTCGCAAGTCAGGCAATCATTACAACATCCCATGTAATACATAATAAAAGGGGGAGATAACATAGTTGGCTTACACTCGCCATGTCACATCAGAGTACATAAATAACATCCATCAAACAAACACTCATGGCCCGACTACGGCGCCAAAATGGAAAAGAACCCAACATACGACAAGGCCCTGAATCGAACCCCAACTAGGCACCACTACTGATCATCGGGAAAGGAAACATAATAACGCTGAGAGTCCTCGTCGAACTCCCACTTGAGCTCGTACTCGTCACCTGGAGCGAAATCACCTGGACCTGCATCTAGAATTATAGTATCTGTGAGCCACAGGGACTCAGCAATCTCACACCCACGCGATCAAGACTATTTAAGCTTATAGGACAGGTATGGCAATATAAATGGAGCTGCAGCAAGCGACTAGCATATATGGTGGCTAACTTATACGCAAATGAGAGCGAGAAGAGAAGGCGAAGCACGAGCGAGAAGCTAAAGGAACATCCTACGCAAGCATTACTCCAACACCGTGTCCACTTCCCGGACTCCGCCGAGAAGAGGCCATCACGGCAACACACTCAGTTGATTCATTTTAATTAATTAAGGTTTAAGTTATCTACAACCGGACATTAACAAATTCCCATCCGCCCATAACCGCGGGCACGGCTTTCGAAAGTTCAATCCCTGCAGGGGGTCCCAACTTAGCCCATGACAAACTCTCACGGTCAACGAAGGAATAGACCTCCACCCGAGACACACCGATCAGACTCGGTAACCCGGTACAACAAGACAATTCGACAGGTTAAAACAAGACCAGCAACACCGCCCGAATGTGCCGACAAATCCCGATAGGAGCTGCACATATCTCTTTCTCAGGGCACACTCAGATTGTCTTAGGTACGGGTAGGCCAGCCCAGAGTTGCCCCTGGTGGCCACCGGTAGCTGACAGGTGGACCAACACTCAGAGGAGCACTGGCCCGGGGGGGTTAAAATAAGATGACCCTTGAGTCTGCAGAACCCAAGGGAAAGAAAAGGCTAGGTGCAAATGGTAAAACCAAGGTTGGGCATTGTTGGAAAAGCTTTAATCAAGGCGAACTA
This sequence comes from Triticum urartu, assembly GCF_003073215.2. Lineage (NCBI taxonomy): Eukaryota > Viridiplantae > Streptophyta > Magnoliopsida > Poales > Poaceae > Triticum > Triticum urartu. The sequence continues at coordinate 121,024,805 of NC_053024.1, forward strand.
TCAAGGGGTTCCCATAATGACCCAACCGCGTGAGGAACGCAAAATCCGGGAACATAACACCGATATGACAGAAACTAGGGCGGCAAGAGTGGAACAAAACACTAGGCGAGAGGCCGAGCCTTCCACCCTTTACCAAGTATATAGATGCATTAAGATAACATAGCAATATAATGATATCCCAACAAGTAAATAAATGTTCCAAGAAGGAACGGCTCCAATCTTCACCTGCAACTAGCAACGCTATAAGAAGGGGCTGAGCGAAGCGGTAACATAGCCAATCAAAGGTTTGCTAGGACAAGGTGGGTTAGAGGTTCAACATGGCAATTGGGAGGCTGACAAGCAAAAGGTAGGCATCGTAGCATTGGCAAAGCAAAAGAGCGAGCAAACTAGCATAGCAAAGATAGTAGTGACTTCGAGGGTATGATCATCTTGCCTGAAATCCCGCAAGGAAGAAGAACGAGTCCATGAAGAAGACAAACGGACGTAGTCGAACGGGTCCTCACAAACTCGACGTTAACGGAACCAACCCGAAGAAGCAATCACCGGAAAAGAAGCACACAACATAGTAAACAACCATCGCATAACATGGCATGATGCGCAAAACAAGTATGATGCATGTCCGGTTTAAAGAAGCATGGCATGGCAAAGTGCGCAAACAATCCTACAAATTAAGTGGAGCTCAATATGCAAAGAGTTGCATATTGACGGAGCACCACATCAATTATTTAGTTCGATCTCGTTTATGTACCCAACCATATTAAATGTTGTTAAACATGGCAAGAGGGGAAACAAATGAAAACTACCTATCTAGTCAAGGTTAAATGAGGCCGGAAGCAACGAACAACAATTCCGGTAAATCCCCATATGCATTAGCAATTTAATGCAACAACAATTTTAAGCATTTTAATTGTTGTTATCATGATGCGGATGACATGAACAAGTTTATGCAAGTTTTTAAGAAAATGTTGATAAGAGCTTTATGAAGCATTTGTCACCGTGGTGGAAAGAAAAGGGGTGCCACGGCAACGAATCCAAAAATGATGCCACGGCAACATATCGGTTCCGGTAACTCGATTGAGATCTCGGTGCAAAAGAAAATGCGACGGGGAGCGTGACATGCGATAGAATGTGGGGTGCTCTCGAATACCGAGTTCCCACATGTCGGTGGCAAGGCAAAAGAGGGGCGACGTTATCGAACAAGGGTGCATCTCATACAACATGCATTCATTTACGGGCATCGTCTCGGGGTTATACCTTCGAAGCGTGTGTTATCGGAACGGATCGAGTTCGGCGGTAGGGGTACACATGTCGAAGGGGAAGTAGTTGTTCACGGGGTCGTCGTGGGAAGTAGGGGTACATGACGACGTAGAGGTACTCGCGATGGTAGTCGTTCACGTTCACGTTACACGAGTCTTCGGTGACGGTCGTCATACATGGTTCGGAGTGGTACTTGCGACGGTAGTGGTACACGTTTCGTAGATGTTCGAGCCATATCGGTAGCGGTACTTGACGAATCCCGAAACGGACTTGGCGTCTTCGTGCGTAGGGGTACTTGGCGTTCTTAGCGGTTCCGAAGACGGCGGTAGATGAACATGATGCATCGTCGTGGTACTTGTTGGTCTCGGTCGAGGCGGCAAAACGTAGTCGAACTTGAGGTGGCCTTGGTGATTCCAAAAACGCTCCTGCTCGAGGAGGTCTCTGACTTGGTCTTCGCCGGTCGTGGTACTTGGCGAAAGGAACCCACGAAGGCGTCCTTGACGTCCCTGGTTGCCGGGTCCTGGCAGCGACAAGAGGGGAAAACAAGGCCAACCGGGCAGCAAGGGGGGGGGTGGAGATCTCGTGGAAGCTGGCCGTGAAGGAGCTGCTCGAGGCAGCAGGAGAAGATGGCCGGGGCGGGCGTCGAGCTTGAAGGCCGGTGGTGCAGAGGCGAAGCAGAGGATGGAGCAAGGGCAGAGCGACGCTCGATGGCAGGAAGTGGAGAAGATGGTGCGGCGGCGGGGCGAGGAACGCAGGGGCCACGGGACGCTGCGCGCCTGCAGGAGCGAAGCAATGGTCCCGCGCGCGTGGAGAGGCTCGGGGTCGCGCGCGGGGTGGCCCTCCTGGTGGTCGCCGACGGCGGCGGGTGGCGACGGGGCTCCGGCCTGGTTCTTTGCTCCGGCGAGGGCGGAGCGCGGGTCTCGCACTAGAGGCGCGCGGATCGGGAGCAAGGGGATCGGGCGCGATGCGGGTGTATGAGTGGCGGCGGTGTGGGAGGACGAGAGGGGGGAGGATGAGCGAGGGAGATGGGATCGGGCTCCTCGTCCCTGAGTGGCGGCGCGAGGGAGAGAAAACGAGGGGGATCGAGGAACTGGCTAGGTTTAGCAGCGGGATTGGTGGGCCTCGGTGATGGATGGGCCGGCGAGAGGCCCAGCTGGGCTGGACTCTCTTCTCCCTCTCCCCTATTTCCTTTTCTCTAAATAACAGAGAAATAAAGAGAAAGAAAAGAGAGAAGAGAAGGTTAGAGGAAGAATTTGGGCAGGAGGACAACTTTTCCAGAGTCATAAAAATATGAGGAATTTGACAAAAATGGCCTGACGATTTTTGGAGGAAGTAAAATCCACACACGTTGGATTTAACTCGGTAAGTTTGAATTTCGAAACTCATTCAAATGAACTCCAAATGGGTTGAAATTATAGGAGGTGACCCTACACAATATATGTGATTTATGGGCAGATTTGGGACATTTATGGGTAAAGTAAAATTGCCACTCAATTTTTACTAAAAGGTCCCAAAGGAAGAAGGGGAAGTTGAGAAGGATAAAAGGAAATTTGAAGAACGGTGCTTATGTGTTTGTGGGTGATTCCAAGCCAATGGAATGGTTTAATATAGCTCCCTAAATATCGGGAGGGTATGTTATAAAGAGAAGTCATCCTTCCCTCGATTTAAATGGATCGAAGATCCATACGATTTATTTAGTTGAGATGCAAAAGATTTATGAGATGATGGCATGATGACATGATGCAATGCACATGATGCAAAGATTAAATGCAACGGACCAAACAAACTCACATGACGAAAAACCCAGAAACCCTGGAAGGCATCTGAAACTCCGGTCTTGGGGCGTTACACTAGCGGTGCATCAAGGACATAATTCTTCTGTGTAGCAATGAGGATAAACCTCAGATCACAGATCCAATCCGCATCATTGCTACTAACATCTTTCAACACAATTTTCTCTAGGAACATATCAAAATAAACACAGGGAAGCAACAACGCGAGCTATTGATCTACAACATGATTTGCAAAATACTATCAGGACTAAGTTCATGATAAATTTAAGTTCAATTAATCATATTACTTAAGAACTCCCACTTAGATAGACATCCCTCTAATCCTCTAAGTGATCACGTGATCCAAATCAACTAAACCATGTCCGATCATCACGTGAGATGGAGTAGTTTCAATGGTGAACATCACTATGTTGATCATATCTACTATATGATTCACGCTCGAACTTTCGGTCTCCGTGTTCCGAGGCCATATCTATATATGCTTGGCTCGTCAAGTATAACCTGAGTATTCCGCGTGTGCAACTGTTTTGCACCCGTTGTATTTGAACGTAGAGCCTATCACACCCGATCATCACGTGGTGTCTCAGCATGAAGAACTTTCGCAACGGTGCATACTCAGGGAGAACACTTCTTGATAATTAGTGAGAGATCATCTTAAAATGCTACCGTCAAACAAAGCAAAAATAAGATGTATAAAAGATAAACATCATATGCAATCAAAATATGTGACATGATATGGCCATCATCATCTTGCGCCTTTGATCTCTATCTCCAAAGTACTATCATGATCTATATCGTCACCGGCATGACACCATGATCTCCATCATCTTGATCTATATCAATGTGTCATCACATGGTCGTCTCGCCAATAATTGCTCTTGCAACTATTGCTATCGCATAGCGATAAAGTAAAGCAATTATTGGGCACTTGCATCTTATGCAATAGAGAGACAACCATAAGGATTTTGCTAGTTGTCGATAACTTAGTTACAAAACATGACCATCTCATACAATAAAATTTAGCATCATGTCTTGACCATATCACATCACAACATGCCCTGCAAAAACAAGTTAGACGTCATCTACTTTGTTGTTGCAAGTTTTACGTGGCTGCTACGGGCTTAGCAAGAACCGTTCTTACCTACACATCAAAACCACAACGATAGTTTGTCAAGTTGGTGTTGTTTTAACCTTCGCAAGGACCGGGCGTAGCTACACTTGGTTCAACTAAAGTTGGAGAAACTGACACCCGCTAGCCACCTTTGTGCAAAGCACGTCGGGATAACCGGTCTCGCGTAAACGTACGCGTAATGTCGGTCCGGGCCGCTTCGTCCAACAATACCACCGAACCAAGGTATGACATGCTGGTAAGCAGTATGACTTATATCGCCCACAACTCACTTGTGTTCTACTCGTGCACAACATCAACGCATAAAACCTAGGCTCGGATGCCACTGTTGGGGAACGTAGTAATTTCAAAATTTCCCTACGCACACGCAAGATCATGGTGATGCATAGCAACGAGAGGGGAGAGTGTGATCTACGTACCCTCGTAGACCGACAGCGGGAGCGTTATGACAACGCGGTTGATGTAGTCGTACGTCTTCACGGCCCGACCGATCAAGCACCGAAACTACGGCACCTCCGAGTTCTAGCACACGTTCAGCTCGATGACAATCCCCGGACTCCGATCCAGCAAAGTGTCGGGGAAGAGTTCCGTCAGCACGACGGCGTGGTGACGATCTTGATGTTCAACTGTCGCAGGGCTTCGCCTAAGCACCACTACAATATTATCGAGGACTATGGTGGAAGGGGGCACCGCACACGGCTAAGAGAATGATCTTGGAGATCAACTTCTGTGTCTAGGGGTGCCCCCTGCCCCCGTATATAAAGGAGCCAAGGGGGGGGTGCGGCCGGCCCTAGGAGGAGGCGCGCAGGAGGAGTCCTACTCCTACCGGGAGTAGGACTCCCCTCCCTTTCCCTAGTTGGATTAGGACTTGGGGGGGAAGGAGGAGAGGGAAGAAAGGAAAGGGGGGCGCCGCCCCCCTCCTTGTCCAATTCGGACTTGGGGGGGGGGGGGCGCGGCAGCCCCTAGGCCTCCTCTCCTCTTCCTCCACTAGGCCCATTAAGGCCCATTAGGTTACCGGGGGGTTCTGGTAACCTCCCGGTACTCCGGTAAAATGCCGATTTCACCAGGAACACTTCCGATGTCCAAACATAGGCTTCCAATATATCAATCTTTATGTCTCGACCATTTCGAGACTCCTCGTCATGTCCATGATCACATCCGGGACTCCGAACTAACTTCGGTACATCAAAATATATAAACTCATAATGAAACTGTCATCGTAACGTTAAGCGTGCGGACCCTACGGGTTCGAGAACAATGTAGACATGACCGAGACATGTCTCCGGTCAATAACCAATAGCGGAACCTGGATGCTCATATTGGCTCCCACATATTCTACGAAGATCTTTTATCGGTCAGACCGCATAACAACATATGTTGTTCCCTTTGTCATCGCTATGTTACTTGCCCGAGATTCGATCGTCGGTATCTTAATACCTAGTTCAATCTCGTTACCGGCAAGTCTCTTTACTCGTTTCGTAATACATCATCTCACAACTAACTCATTAGTTGCAATGCTTCCAAGGCTTATGTGATGTGCATTACCGAGAGGGCCCAGAGATACCTCTCCGACAATCGGAGTGACAAATCCTAATCTCGAAATACGCTAACCCAACATGTACCTTTGGAGACACCTGTAGAGCTCCTTTATAATCACCCAGTTACGTTGTGACGTTTGGTAGCACCCAAAGTGTTCCTCCGGCAAACGGGAGTTGCATAATCTCATAGTCATAAGAACATGTATAAGTCATGAAGAAAGCAATAGCAACATACTAAACGATCGGGTGCTAAGCTAATGGAATGGGTCATGTCAATCACATCATTCTCCTAATGATGTGATCCCGTTAATCAAATGACAACACATGTCTATGATTAGGAAACATAACCATCTTCAATCAACGAGCTAGTCAAGTAGAGGCATACTAGTGACGTTTAGTTTGTCTATGTATTCACACAAGTATTATGTTTCCGGTTAATACAATTCTAGCATGAATATTAAACATTTATCATGAAATAAGGAAATAAATAATAACTTTATTATTGCCTCTAGGGCATATTTCCTTCAGTTGGTCCTACCGTGTGTTGGTAGCACGCTAGCACCACATAGTGTAGTCGCATTATAGTTTCTCGCGGTCTCAACTGCCACTCGCCATAGCAACCTCGACCCTCGGTGTTGTTCTCATGGCTCTAATTCCTGAAGGCTACCCCAATACGACAACCGATGAGCAACTTGAAAGAACAATAGTGATAGATCTACGGGATGTTATTGTTAAAGGAAGCATCATTTTGATATTTCAAATTTGCCCATAAGACAATCCAAAATCCCTTATGTTATCAACAATATTTTATTACCATGGAAATTAGAACTGCAAGTGTCATGTACAAATTTTGGCAACCCCCTCCACAACCCCACAAATATTTAAAAGCAGCCCCTATCACACTCCAAATACATCTAGCTATATGACAATGAAAGTAGATATGCTCTATTATCTCCTCCTCACAAACATGATAGCTACCTTCACGAGCTCATTTCTTAGGTTATTATTTCAAAGAAGGTGAAAGGGGGTGTGGATCGATATGAATGGAGTAATGATACGCGCGCATGTGTGTGTGTGTGGGGGGGTGGGGTTGAATAGTCCCCTGAAAAACTTCTATACCGAGTTTTAGGGTTGACAAGTTTTTAAATTATCTGGTTGGTCGTTAGGACCTCCTACACATACAAGCTAACAAGAAAATGGCACCCAAAAAAACTTGCAAGAAAGTAGGGAAGTTTAGTAGGATGCAAGGGGTTGGCTCGACTATGTATCTCGAAGTTTGGATAGTTGGCCACAAAGAAAGTGATATCTGGACCTTGTACAAACTCTTGATTCCCCCACAAAGCATGAAGACTCTCAAGTGGCTCCTAATAATCCAGCGGGCGCACACCCTCCAAGAGTAACAAACAAAGCAAATTCAGTTGGTAAAACTCCTCTAAGAATTTTCAGTTAAATCACTCTCAATAACCCATACAATCTCTCTCACAAAGATAGCCTTGAAGGAAAAAGGGGTGAGGGGTTCAAAATGGAAGGAGCTTGGCCTTTAAGGATTCAAGGAAATAGCTTGCAACCACCCAAACACAACTTCAATGACGGGCCATGCTGTCTATCCAATTATTAGAGATCTTTGGCAAGTCTTTCCGCAATACAAACCAAGTTGTTGATTGTCTAACGAAATCTACTTGGCCTATGATTTTTCGGACTTTATCTCATCAAAATTTGTAAATAACATTACTATTACATGATGAATAAAACCATATTTTCTGGAAAAGAAAGATAATATGTACTTCCAGTGCTATGTGGCATACTATTGGATGTGTAAGACGTGACCTTGCCAATTCACCGGTCATGTGTTAAAGTGTACTACTCCCTCTGAATAAGAATTAAGTCAGCCCCTGATTTTAGGTCCTCAATTTGACTAGCGATACATATATGGTATATATAAAAATTATATCTCTAAATTCATTGTCAAATGAACTTTCTAAATATATATATTTTGTGTCATATATACATGTTTTGCTTGCTAGTTAAATCGATGACCTAAATTTTCTTGCTCGATTTAAATTTCCATCGAGACTCGGAGGGAGCAGTGGGAATCGTTGTTGCTTATGGTTTAAGTTTCAACCCATGCTCCTGACCCTGTTTTTATTAAAGAAAAAGCCTAAAAAGAAGGGCCGAAAGCGAAAATGAAAGAGAAGGAATCATTTCAAAAAGCCACCCAGTCAGGGACCCGTCTGTAAATTTTCCTTATTCAGTAGATGAAAGAGGAGCAAAAAGATCCAGAAGCTTCTAGTCCCGCTCACCCTTTGCCTCCGCCGTCTGAGTCTCGAAGCGAAGGCCACACGAACCAAGTGAGCCAACCCTCGTTTCCGTGCTCCGGCCATGTCGATCTCGTCGGCGCGCCAGCGCCGGTCCACGGCTGCGTCGCCGCTAACCGACGACGGGTACTCCAAGGAGGCCAAGGAGAGGAGGCGGCGCACCGACGGCGAGGAGGTGGAGGAGGGCATGCGGTGGTTCCTCCCGTTCCTGGCCCTCGGCCTCCTCCGCCACATGAGCGCGTCCTCCAACCTGATCCACGACTGCGACGAGGTGTTCAACTACTGGGAGCCCCTCCACTTCCTCCTCTACCGCTCCGGCTTCCAGACCTGGGAGTACAGGTCCGCTCTCGCTTCCACTAGTCTAAACCCTAGCTGTACCGGCCGTTTCGTTGCTTGATTCGTGGTAGTGGATTTGCAGGGGTTTAGGAGTGTATGGGTTTGTGCTCTGATTTGGGTTAGGAGAGAGCCGTGATGGGAGGTTTGCCTAGTGACCGTCAGTGGTTTTTGGTGGGGATGCACAGATCCGCTTCACTGTGCGGCATAATTTACTCTGATTTCTTCACGGTGTGGGGGTAGCTGCAGGTTACTATGCTCGCGTATAGTGGGGATGGTTCGGAGGATTTGATGGAATCATTTGATTGAACTATTGAAGGGATTTGGAGGGGTGTATGCATTTGCTCATTCAGTTATTTTGAAGGTTTACTGTTCCAAAAGGGGCCGTCTAGCACCTATGCTTCTAAGTAAGCTAAAACACTTGTGAAACATGGTGTTCTAGGTTTGGTCTGAGTTGTGAAGTTTGCAAGTTCGCAGCTCAGGCATCTAAATGTGTCAGACTGTAAGATTACACTTTCATTTTGATTCAAGTGGAAAACAAATGTGTTTACACTTTCCTGGCCTGGGCTGCATATGCCTTGCTTAGCGCCTTGGTTTTATCTGGTGAGTTTCCAAGGTGATTTGAAGGGTCGAAGATGCAACATTTTAGGTTTTGTTCCAGTGATAATGTGGCCGGGGTTTGTTGAATTGTTTCCATGGTCTCACGGTGTTATGGAAACAATATCATTGTCTCGTCCTTAATATTTGTGGAAAAAATGTTGAGATGAAGTCACCAGAGATTTTTAGACAGGTAGAAATTATGATGAAGAAGTCATAATGCGTGGTAGAAGTGGCCAAAAAACGACATTAGTTTATTTGTATTTGATGACTTCAGTTCAAGGTTGATTTATAGTAATGTAGAAATCATGATGCTGTTTGATGTAGAAATCATGACACAGAAGATATATGTTTAGTGACAGAAAATGGCCCATTGTTTGTTTCAGAAATTAAGAATTGATGGTTAATTTAACTGTATTTTAATGACATCGTTTGTTGACTTGCCAATCCTTGTGATATATTATTCATCTCTTAATAAGCTTAAAATTAAGTTTTGATACTTCACTAACATGTACTGCCAATGCTTATTCTAAAATGCCAATATGCCATTTGGAAGGTGCATTTGTGTTTGAGACAAAGGTTCCAATGCTCTGCATTCATTGGGGTTGGAACCTCAGTTTGATGGAAGTTAGGTTGCTGATATTCTTGTCTTATACACATGGAAGATTGTATCATAGTGATTTCAAATTAGGAATGGCGATGAGGCATCTGCAATTGTGGCTGAAATATTTCTTCCATAGATATATGATATGTAATGGCATATCTTGTGACCTGCAATATTATCTGATTTCCCCTGAGTACACCCAACATATTTAGAGGCCGGGGCTGCATGTGTATTTGTGCAGAAACCAGAGAACATTAGACACTAAATCTAACTGCAAGTTTTGTTTTGTTTTGTATTATTGACATTAATAGAAGGACTTTGATTTTGATTCTCCATAATTATATTTTTTGCAGTTCCGACCATGCTCTTAGGTCATATTTGTACCTTTTCATTCATGGTCTTGTAGCTGGTCCTGCTTCATCAATCTTTGGCGGTGAACATAAGGTTTGCAGCGTTTTACTCTGTATTCTGTTTGCATTTGTTAGACCTGCTAATTACCCCCTTATAGTTGCACTATCTTTGTCTAGTGCTAATCACATTTGACTTATTCTGTTGTGCTTGTAAAGGTTCGTGTGTTTTACGCTGTGAGAATCTTTCTTGGACTTCTATCGACTATAACAGAAACTGTTCTGGTAGTTGCTCTTTCAAGAAGATATGGAAAGAGACTTGCTTGTTATGTCCTTGCAATGCTATGCTTAACCAGTGGCTGCTTCTTTGCTAGTACCAGTATGTTTGACATCTCACAATTTCTATTACAATGTCCATATGGAAGCTCTATTGCAGATTTTTATTCAAACTAGAACATTGATTTTATCTTATTTTAATTTGTATTGCAGGTTTCTTGCCAAGTTCGTTCTCCATGTATGCTGTAACACTTTCATCGGCACTCTTCCTTCTAGAGAAGTATGCTTGTGCAGTCGCTGTTGCAGCTGCTGGAGTAATTCTTGGCTGGCCTTTCTCGATTTTGGTGTTTCTCCCTGTCACTGTTTACTCATTATTCAGGGGACATTTTAAAAGGGTGTTTCTGTCTGGACTTTTGACTTCACTATGCCTTCTTGTAAGTAAAGCCTTTACAGTATCAGTATTTTACGTTGTGAAAAGGTCCATTTTTATATGATTATCACAAATTTGTGCTAGGTCCTTTCGGTTGTTGCTGATTATTACAGCTATGGTAGATGGACATCATCCGTGTTCAATCTTCTAAAATATAATGTGCTTGGTGGTGGTGAGAGTCACTTGTATGGAACAGAGGGGACCACATTCTACTTCAGGAATGCATTCAATAACTTCAATTTCGCATTTGTTTTGGCTCTGCTATTCGTGGGGGTTGCACTATCTGCAAGGAAGAACTATGCCCCAGATCTGTTGATAGTTGTCTCTCCTGTCTACATTTGGTTGGCTTTCATGTCTTTGCAGGCGCATAAAGAAGAAAGGTAAGCATCAGAGTGTAAATACAATCTTATCGATCAGTTTAACTTGTAATATAATATAAGAAATCAACTTTTAAGTGTAATGATTTTTCTCTTCTTGAAGACATTGGGCAGAGACAACTAGAAATATTCGTTTATGTTAGTCTATTTCTGGGCCTTAAAAGAAGCTGCATCAATGTAGTGTATACTCCTTCTGTATCACTTGCATGGTTAGATAGCTTTATTTGATTCGTCAAGGGGTGCCTTTTCTTCCAGTATATTTATGTTCTCTGCATCCCCTCAGTTCCATTGCTTGCTTGCTGACTGTTGCAGTAACAATTATAGAAGTTAACCAGTGCGAACTTCCTGAGTTCAGATGCAATAGCGAGGTGTTCCCAGACTGTGTGTTAACCTATAAGCTTCCAAATTTGTCAATTTGTTTGGTTTTCTTGTATTATTGCATACCCATTTCTAATAACACAGTTGAGTTGTACATTTGAACTATCTTAATCTAACTTAACATTCAATGAATCTAATTTTAATCAGCTTATGTGAAACCAATTTTATGTGTTCCATGATCAGCCAAACCGACCAATCTAGTCCTTACGTGATGCACACCATTCTTACTTTTTTTTACTGCAACCATTCTGACTTCTTTTTGGCTGCAATCATTCTGGCTATTTGCTAGTTGCTACTGGTAACCTATTGGATTAGAGTTTTCTGGTACGTATATAATTATTTAGAAGAACCACCAGTTTTCTTTATATCGCTGTCATCATTTTCTTTTAAATTTTTTGCGCATCGTTGTCATCATTATTTTGATCTACAGGAACAACATCTTGTTTGTGCTGTGTAAAATTGACTATATGAAGGATGTTTTTTTATATTGTCCTAATCCTGCTGGTTAACGCTACTCCATGCATGAAAGCTATAGAAACTAAAACCACACCTTTTCCTCAATCTGTTGTGCAGGTTTCTCTATCCAATTTATCCATTGATATGTGTGGCAGCAGCTTCTGTTATTGACAGCTTTCCTTATTTTTTCCACGACAAATATGCAAATGAGCAGTCAATTTTTGAGAAGGTTAACTTGGCGTTCTTTATCACACTTCATGTGTTTTAGGGACTGGGGATGGTTTTATATTTTCTGATACATTTGACAGATAGCGAAGGGTCTGCGGCCTTTGATCCTAGGCTTTATTTTGTGCACCTCACACAGCCGAACATTTTCTATGTTGAATGGATATGGTGCTCCTCTGCAGATCTATCGGCATCTAGAATATCATGAAGATACTGGGCCTGGTAAGGACCTAACTATATGGCTCATTAAGCAGGTTTCTTGTGTATAGACAACATTTATAGCAATGACTTTTGCCTGCCTATTATACAAAGCTATTAGGCCGGATCAGCTGTAGCATTAGACACTAAAGAAAAATAATGGCTTTCATCATTACATCTGTTACCACGATTTTCTGTAACCTCATTCTATAAGGCTGCCTTATTGTAGATGTAGTAGTTCTACAAATGCAGCTGTTGTGTTAACTTAACGAGTAAGCATATTTATGTAGCGTCGAGCAAACCTTCAGCGAAAATTTTACTATCCCTAATATGTTAACAGCATAAAGTTCTTTGAACTAACTACCTAATCTGTTTCTGCACAGGGTCTATTCTGTGTGTTGGAAGTGAGTGGCACCGCTATCCTTCATCATTCTTCGTACCCTCCTATATCAGCGAAGTTCGCTGGATAGACGACGGTTTCCGAGGCCTTCTCCCATTTCCCTTCAACGAAACTCTGGGAGGCACCACTGCTGCTCCATCTTATTTCAATACCAAGAACAAGGCCTCCGACAAGCAATACGTACTCCCCTTTCCTAGAAGTTCCACAACGCACCTTTTCCTCTGATAATACTCTCTAACGCCTGCACTTTTTTGGTCGCAGTTGAAGGACATTGGAGCCTGCAACTTACTGATGGAACTTGATCTGAGGCGGCCTTACCCCTCTCGTGGAAATGACCTGTCAACATGGGAGGTAAATCGATACTCTAAATGATCTGCCTTCTTCTCAATGCGTTAAAATCCGAGTTCTGCATCTGATAATACTTTGCAAACTCTTCCAGACACTGGCAGCGCTACCATTTCTAGACAGAGAGCTTTCGCCGGCACTATACCGGTCGTTCTTCATACCATACCAATGGGAGCACAAGAATGTTTTCGGCCTGTACAAGTTGCTGAGGAGGCTGCCTACTGACCAAGGGCAACTCAAAGCTAACTCATCGGCAGATGCCGCATTTGCTTCTGTGAGCTGAATCTTAGGTTTAGCCGGACCGAACTGATTAGCGAATTTTGTTTCCTAGATTTTCATTCTGATGGGCGTTCCCCCAGTTTGAGAAATGGGGGCTATGTTATGTGTAGGCTTTGTAGACTGGTTCGTTCCAATCCAACACACGGAGTTGTCCAACTGAATTCCTTTTTCCAGCTCTCCTGACTGATGATGCTGTGAGACTATTAATGATAAGAAAAATCTGTATGCAGAGCATTCCTCTAAGAACAGGGAACGAAGAACATGTAGGTGAGAGAAATCTCCGAATCAGTACGGGAACATGAGAGGGAGTGGGAAATGATTGAACCGTGTCTGTAGCACGCCATAGATATCAACGCCAACATAAGAATCTAGTACAACCGACCAAATCCTAAAATAGGTTAGTACAGTATATAATTCACTCGTAGAGTATGTATGTAGTCAATAATTTGAAATAGCTAAAAAGTCTTATATTAGAAAACGGAGGGAGTACAACCGACCACTTTATTACAGTATTTACCTAGAGGAATACATTTTCCAAATGATCGAAGAAATTATGAGGGGAATGTTTGTCCCTTGGAAATCTAAACAAGTCTAAAGATATTTATTTATGCTACTCCTACATTACATCCTTGCTCAAAATGCCTACTTGCTAATCAGGATCAGAACAGCTAAGAACCTGCTTTAATTATGATTACGATAGCCTCTTAATAAGCAAAAATAAGGACCCGATAAGTGTCACACGTGTGGCACAAACAGATAGCAACTCCGAACGTTTTTTGATGGCAAGGTCAGTGACTCGAGGATGGCAACTTTAGATGTTAAGAATGGCAACTTCCTTTTTGGATAGCAAGTTCTGAAAAAAAAATTGTGTTTTTTTTTCGGATGGCAACTTTGGTTGTAGAAAAGTCAGGGCAAGAGTATTTCATGTCACACGTGTAGCATTTATCATTTGGAAAAAAAGTGGGTGAAGACTATAAAGGAAAATGGTGCCAAAACGAAACAGAATAAAAATTGCAATTTGCGAAACTGATTTCATGAGTATTTATTAGGCGGCTTTATTAGGAAGAACACTCTGTGATGCCACTCTCGCTATCGCTCTTGCACCCCTGTCTGCTCGTCTGCCCGCTCCATTGATCCACTACACCCCGTCCTCGCCGTCGCGCGCACCCATCGCCGCCGCCTGTAGATCCAGTCCCACCGCTCGTTCCCCACGCCTCGCTCTTGTTCCTCGTCTCTACATGGAATGGGAGGACAATATGGGGGGAGCGCAGAGTTGTTCCAGATCTGGGACGAGACTGCGCATGGACATGGATGCCACACGATGATGGAGGCGCATCAGGGAGCAAGTGTCACCGCCTCCATCATGCTCATCCAAGTTGGTGCCGCACCCACTGGCGCCCTGGGTGGAGACTACAATTGAGCATGCAGAGTAGGTCACAGACAGGGAGATGGGCGGCGCCCCAATGCTCGTCGAAGTGGGTCAGGGATCCCACGGTGAGTTTGATGAACAACACTTGGACTCTCGCGCATTTGGAGATGCTGGAGAAATTGAATCCGGACGCAACAGTCAAGGAGAAATTTCTCTAGAAGCAACTTGCGGCGGACATGGCGGAACTCAAGTCAATCGAATTGGATCATGAGCTGCAAGCGATGCAGGAGGAAATTGCTCAACAACACCCTGCAACTCAGGTGTAAAGGAATCAATCCCCTCCCCACCACTGAGAGGCTCAGTCTTGGATTCAACTGTCATTGGAGGTGATTTGGATGTTCTGACCCATGAGCCTGGCGATGCCCCTACGAGTGACTACCAGTCGGCACCTTCTTATTTCGGTTGGCCACCGTTGCACGATCTGGATCCGCGGCCACATTCCATGCCTTCTCTTGCTTCCATTGCCACTCAGCTTGTCCAAGTGTCTCCCTGGAGCAAAAATGGATCCAAGCTCCTCTCATCCTTTGACGGAGGAGGAACTAGCTTTATAACTTCGAATGATGCACTGAGCAAGGCTAGCCATAGCATGGGCATTCGAGAAGGCTAGAAGAAAATTGACAGTGATAATTGCAGCCAGAACCAACCAGGCAGAGCTCGCCCACATGCCGACGAGGATCGATGGACTGGAGTGGTCAAGGGGAGAAGCGCAATCATCGATCCCGAGCAGCATGCGAGGTGGATGAGTTTCCTCATGGACAACCCACTTCCCGAGTAACCCCTCTAGCTGGATTACAATTGGATTCCCCTCTCTGACAGATGCCGAATGCTTCATCGTTGCGCCACACTCCTTCGGTGAGGTTGCTGCCCCAGCTACAAGTCACTAGAGTGGGGGAAATCCCTTGCTTTGCCTGTCCTCCCTTCCAGCGGGCCCGTGGTGTCAGTCAGGAAGATAGAAACAAAGGGAAAGCCGATGTGTCCCTAGAGAAACTATTGGATGGAGATGCAGGAATCAAAGAATATTTCGGCCAGCTATGTGTTTCGGGGGCGTGCGAATCGTCTCCTAAGGTTTTCGCTCTCTCCCACCTGTTCTGGCCGCCCATGCTTTCGCCCACTCAGATTGCTTCCCAGTTGTTCTTGATCAGGGAGACCCCCAAAGCCTCCCAACTCCAAAACCACTCTCAATGATCCTTGCTGACTGGGAGGGCTCGAACACTTTGTTTGAGGACATCCAAATCATGGCCGAGAATCATGGTAGGGGCAGGGGAAACGGGAGATGAGGGAACTAGCGCAATAATGGAAGTGAGGGAGATCCTATGCAAGGGCAATTTCATTCAGACCAAGGGAATTAGGGGAACTGGTAGGTACCCCCATATGATCCTCAACTTGGTCCTTCTCGATAAATCCCTTTCAACTATGTCTTCCCAAATGCACCCCTTCCTTCTCGGGGTTTCCAAGGGCCCTTCTTTGCAAATCCGTCGCCTAACCAATGGATGAACCCTGCCTGGGGTACGGTGTTGGCCAACCTTCTGGAGCACCATGTATGAATTTAGGGAGCACCCCCTCTAGATTTGCTCCACCCCAACAGCAAAATAAGCCTCCCCTAGCCAATGCAACAAAAAAAAATCAACAACAAGCTTAGGGAACAACCCAATGGGATAGCTCTGACATGTCAAAACACCATCAGCAACATAGGAAAGGAAAGTCTAACAATGCTAGAGAGAAATTCCAGGTCGGAGAAAGCCGTCGGAGAAGCTCAAGGCTTTGAAGAATATGTTGTAGCAATTTGTACTGTATTAACTATGGGGAGCCTGGTCATAACAAGACCCGGTGCAAGAGCCCATCATGTTGCTTCATTTGCAAGATGGTCACCCACAAGGTTGAAGGCTGCCCTGACAAAAGGAAACCTAGGAAACCTTTAGTTTTTATTGGAAGTGTTGCATTTGGGTTGGTGTTCTTCCAAATTTTGGTTCCAGATGTTAATGAACACCATATAGGTGTTGTTAAGAATGTTGGATGGGTTTCAATTGAGTCTGGTCAGGTCACTAAGGAAGAGTTTTCTGCAAAATTCTCTGCTATTTACAAGATGGCCTTGGCAAATTAGGAAACTTGATGATTGGACTTTCCTGGTTTAGTTCCCTCACATCCTCGGGGCTCAAGTTTCTAGATACTCTATGTTTGACCTACCTGATTATGAAGGGGTGACAATTAAAGTTGAACTATGGAAAGGAAACCTTGAACCTAAAGCTGAATTACAAAATGTATGGCTACAGTTGGAAGGAATTGATCCTAAATGGGCACAACGATCCACTCTGGAGCAAATTGCTTATGTTCTTGGCTCTTTGGTTGATGTTGACTGGCAAAGCTTCTTAAAAAATCTAGTTGAAAAGGTTAGGATCAAATGCAAGGACCCAAAATTCCCTCTAACAGACTTTTTGGAATTGGTGACAAGTTGTTCATAATCAAAATTACAATAGAACATGAGACCCTATTTGAATATGATGACCTCTTGAAAGAAGAGCTCAACCAGGATAAAGATGCTGCCTATGGAGGGGATGTTGCCCCACCTAGTTCTAGCATGGGGAATACAACTCTGCAGTCCAATGTCTCTTCAAACAAGAACTCTTCTGAGACCTTCAGCAACAAAACTTCCTCTTCAAGAAAAGCTGCTCTTGAAATGCTTCAACAGCTTCAAGACCCACATGTAGAAAATATGTGCTTGCTAAGAGAAATGGAACTCACAGATGTGGAATAACCGCTGACAGTGAGTTGGATGATGATGAAATATCGCGTTTGAAAAAACGCTGTGTTTGCATCTCCCCCTTTCAAGTGTAGAAGTCTCGAACTTTGTCTCACGATTTTCCTCTCGAGCGAGCACATACCTAATAGTTTCTTCTTGAGCATTTTTCTTAACACAAGCTTTTGGCCCAAAAGAGCCCTTGTTTCAGCCACCACGTCTAGTCTCCCAATTACTTTCATCGCAATGGAGAGTTGAAGGCGGATGTTGCCAATCCAACGATCACTCCATCTTTGCAATGCCTTCATCGTGGCATGCAGCTTGTTGTCAGCACCACGAACGGGTTACCCTCGGATGGGATCGATTGCCAAGCATCTTGCATTGTATCTAGGAAGCCCTCAATCTTGGGCCAGAAACTTTCAAATTTGAAATGGCGACCCAACTGGAAATCCGCGTCAAGATCCACAAAGAGTGGGAAGTGGTCTGATACCGCCAAGCCAGTTGCCGTGAACAGGATGTTGGGGTAGATATCCTCCCATGAGTTGGACATAAATATGTGGCCCATCTTCTCCATGGCCGGGTTACGTAGTTCATTACTCCACGTGTACCACCCATTTGAAGGAAATATGCCCTAGAGGCAATAATAAAGTTGTTATTTATATTTCCTTATATCATGATAAATGTTTATTATTCATGCTAGAATTGTATTAACCGGAAACTTAGTACATGTGTGAATACATATACAAACAGAGTGTCCCTAGTATGCCTCTACTTGACTAGCTCGTTAATCAAAGATGGTTAAGTTTCCTGACCATAGACATGTGTTGTCATTTGATGAACGGGATCACATCATTAGAGAATGATGTGATGGACAAGACCCATCCATTAGCTTAGCATTATGATCATTTAGTTTTATTGCTATTGATTTCTTCATGACTTATACATATTCCTATGACTATGAAATTATGCAACTCCCGAATACCGGAGGAACACTTTGTGTGCTATCAAACGTCACAACGTAACTGGGTGATTATTGTTGGAAATATGCCCTAGAGGCAATAATAAAAGGATTATTATTATATTTCCTTGTTCATGATAATTGTCTTTATTCATGCTATAATTGTGTTATCCGGAAATCGTAATACATGTGTGAATAATAGACACCAACATGTCCCTAGTAAGCCTCTAGTTGACTAGCTCGTTGATCAATAGATAGTCATGGTTTCCTGACTATGGGCATTGGATGTCATTGATAACGAGATCACATCATTAGGAGAATGATGTGATGGACAAGACCCAATCCTAAACATAGCACAAGATCGTATAGTTCGTTTGCTAGAGTTTTCCAATGTCAAGTATCCTTTCCTTAGACCATGAGATCGTGTAACTCACGGATACCGTAGGAGTGCTTTGGGTGTACCAAACGTCACAACGTAACTGGGTGACTATAAAGGTATACTACGGGTATCTCCGAAAGTGTCTGTTGAGTTGACACGGATCAAGACTGGGATTTGTCACTCCGTATGACGGAGAGGTATCACTGGGCCCACTCGGTAATGCATCATCATTATGAGCTCAATGTGACCAAGTGTCTGGTCACGGGATCATGCATTATGGTACGAGTAAAGTGACTTTCCGGTAACGAGATTGAACGAGGTATTGGGATACCGACGATCGAATCTCGGGCAAGTAACATACCGATTGACGAAGGGAATTGTATACGGGGTTGCTTGAATCCTCGACATCGTGGTTCATCTGATGAGATCATCAAGGAGCATGTGGGAACCAACATGGGTATCCAGATCCCGCTATTGGTTATTGACCGGAGAGCGATCTCGGTCATGTCTACATGTCTCCCGAACCCGTAGGGTCTACACACTTAAGGTTCGGTGACGCTAGGGTTGTAGGGATATGTATATGCAGTAACCCGAATGTTGTTCGGAGTCCCGGATGAGATCCCGGACGTCACGAGGAGTTCCGGAATGGTCCGGAGGTAAAGAATTATATATAGGAAGTGCTATTTCGGCCATCGGGACAAGTTTCGGGGTCACCGGTATTGTACCGGGACCACCGGAAGGGTCCCGGGGGTCCACCGGGTGGGGCCACCTATCTCGGAGGGCCCCATGGGCTGAAGTGGGAAGGTATCCAGCCCAAAGTGGCCTGGGGCGCCACTTCCCCCTAGGGCCCATGCGCCTAGGGTGGGGGAAACCCTAAAGGAAGAGTCCTAGAAGGGGAAGGCACCTCCTAGGTGCCTTGGGGAGGAGGGATTCCTCCCTTGGCCGCCGCCCCCCTAGGAGATTGCATCTCCTAGGGCCGGCGCCCCCCCTAGGCCCCCTATATATAGTGGGGGGAAGGGAGGACCTCTCACCCCTTGCCTTTGGTGCCTCCCTCTCCCTCTCCAACACCTCCTCCTCCTCCATAGTGCTTGGCGAAGCCCTGCCGGAGTACTGCAGCTCCATCACCACCACGCCGTTGTGCTGCTGCTGGAGCCATCTTCCTCAACCTCTCCTTCCCCCTTGCTGGATCAAGAAGGAGGAGACGTTACGCTGACCGTACGTGTGTTGAACGCGGAGGTGCCGTCCGTTCGGCGCTAGGATCTCCGGTGATTTGGATCACGTCGAGTATGCCTTCCTCATCCCCGTTCTTTGAACGCTTCCGCGCCTGATCTACAAAGGTATGTAGATGCAATCCAATCACTCGTTGCTAGATGAACTCATAGATGGATCTTGGTGAAACCGTAGGAATTTTTTTTGTTTTCTGCAACATTCCCCAACAGTGGTATCAGAGCCAGGTCTATGCGTAGCTTTCTTGCACGAGTAGAACACAATTTGTTGTGGGCGTTGATGTTGTCAACTTTCTTGCCGCTACTAGTCTTATCTTGCTTCAACGGTATTGTGGGATGAAGCGGCCCGGACCAACCTTACACGTACGCTTACGTGAGACCGGTTCCACCGACTAACATGCACAAGTTGCATAAGGTGGCTGGCGGGTGTCTGTCTCTCCCACTTTAGTTGGAGCGGATTCGATGAAAAGGGTCCTTATGAAGGGTAAATAGAAGTTGACAAATCACGTTGTGGCTTTCACGTAGGTAAGAAAACGTTCTTGCTAGAACCCTATTGCAGCCACGTAAAACTTGCAACAACAATTAGAGGACGTCTAACTTGTTTTTGCAGCGAGTGTTCTGTGATGTGATATGGCCAAAGTTGTGATGAATGATGAATGATATATATGTGATGTATGAGATGTTCATGCTATTGTAATAGGAATCACGACTTGCATGTCGATGAGTATGACAACCGGCAGGAGCCATAGGAGTTGTCTTTATTTTTTATATGACCTACGTGTCATTGAGAAACGCCATGTAAATTACTTTACTTTATTGCTAAATGTGTTAGCCATAGTAGTAGAAGTAATAGTTGGCGAGCAACTTCATGGAGACACGATGATGGAGATCATGATGATGGAGATCATGGTGTCATGCTGGTGACAAGATGATCATGGAGCCCCAAGATGGAGATCAAAGGAGCTATGTGATATTGGCCATATCATGTCACTATTATTATTTGATTGCATGTGATGTTTATCATGTTTCTGCATCTTGTTTACTTAGAACGACGGTAGTAAATAAGATGATCCCTCATAATAATTTCAAGAAAGTGTTCCCCCTAACTGTGCACCGTTGCGATAGTTCGTTGTTTCGAAGCACCACGTGATGATCGGGTGTTAGATTCCAACGTTCACATACAACGGGTGTAAGACAGATTTACACATGCAAACACTTAGGTTGACTTGACGAGCCTAGCATGTACAAACATGGCCTCGGAACACAGAAGACCGAAAGGTCGAGCATGAGTCGTATAGAAGATACGATCAACATGAAGATGTTCACCGATGTTGACTAGTCCGTCTCACGTGATGATCGGACACGACCTAGTTAACTCAAATCATGTTATACTTAGATTAGTGGAGGGATGTTTATCTAAGTGGGAGTTCATTGAATAATTTGATTAGATGAACTTAATTATCATGAACTTAGTCTAAATTTTTTACAATATGTCTTGTAGATCAAATGGCCAACGTAGTCCTCAACTTCAACACGTTCCTAGAGAAAACCAAGCTGAAAGACGATGGCAGCAACTACACGGACTGGGTCCGGAACCTGAGGATCATCCTCATAGCTGCCAAGAAAGATTATGTCCTACAAGCACCGCTGGGTGACGCACCTGTTCTCCCTGCAGAACAAGACGTTATGAACGCTTGGCAGGCACGTACCGATGACTACTCCCTCGTTCAGTGCGGCATGCTTTACAGCTTAGAGCCGGGGCTCCAAAAGCGTTTTGAGAGACACGGAGCATATGAGATGTTCGAAGAGCTGAAAATGGTTTTCCAAGCTCATGCCCGGGTCGAGAGATATCAAGTCTCCGACAAGTTCTTCAGCTGTAAGATGGAGGAAAACAGTTCTGTCAGTGAGCACATACTCACTATGTCTGGGTTGCATAACCGCTTGACTCAGCTGGGAGTTAATCTCCCGGATGACGCGGTCATTGACAGAATCCTTCAGTCGCTTCCACCGAGCTACAAGAGCTTTGTGATGAACTTCAATATGCAGGGGATGGAAAAGACCATTCCTGAAGTATTTGCAATGCTGAAATCAGCAAAGGTAGAAGTCAAAAAGGAACATCAAGTGTTGATGGTGAATAAAACCACTAAGTTCAAGAAAGGCAAGGGTAAGAAAACCTTCAAGAAGGACGGCAAGGGAGTTGCCGCGCCCGGCAAGCAAGCTGCCGGGAAGAAGCCAAAGAATGGACCCAAGCCCGAGACTGAGTGCTTTTATTGCAAGGAAAGTGGTCACTGGAAGCGGAACTGCCCCAAATACTTAGCGGACAAGAAGGCCGGCAAAACGAAAGGTATATGTGATATACATGTAATTGATGTGTACCTTACCAGTACTCGCAGTAGCTCCTGGGTATTTGATACCGGTGTGATTTCTCACATTTGTAACTCAAAGCAGGATCTGCGGAATAAGCGGAGACTGGCGAAGGACGAGGTGACGATGCGCATCGGGAATGGTTCCAAGGTCGATGTGATCGCCGTCGGCACGCTACCTCTACATTTACCTAAGGGATTAGTTTTAAACCTCAATAATTGTTATTTAGTGCCAGCTTTGAGCATGAACATTGTATCAGGATCTCGTTTAATTCGAGATGGCTACTCATTTAAATTCGAGAATAATGGTTGTTCTATTTATATGAGAGATATGTTTTATGGTCATGCTCCGATGGTGAATGGTTTATTCTTAATGAATCTCAAGCGTAATGCTACACATGTTCATAGTGTGAGTACCAAAATATGTAAGATTGATAATGATAGTCCCACATACTTGTGGCACTGCCGCCTTGGTCACATAGGTGTCAAACGCATGAAGAAGCTCCATGCTGATGGACTTTTAGAGTCTCTTGATTACGAATCATTTGACACGTGCGAACCATGCCTCATGGGTAAAATGACCAAGACTCCGTTCTCAGGAACAATTGAGCGAGCAACCAACTTATTGGAAATCATACATACTGATGTGTGCGGTCCAATGAGTGTTGAGGCTCGCGGTGGCTATCGTTATGTTCTCACCCTCACTGATGACTTGAGTAGATATGGGTATGTCTACTTAATGAAACACAAGTCTGAGACCTTTGAAAAGTTCAAGGAATTTCAGAGTGAGGTTGAGAATCAACGTGACAGGAAAATCAAGTTCCTGCGATCAGATCGTGGAGGAGAATACTTGAGTCATGAGTTTGGCACACACTTAAGAAAATGTGGAATAGTTTCACAGCTCACGCCGCCTGGAACACCTCAGCGTACTGGTGTGTCCGAACGTCGTAATCGCACTCTATTAGATATGGTGCGATCTATGATGTCTCTTGCCGATTTACCGCTATCTTTTTGGGGGTATGCTTTAGAGACTGCCGCATTCACTTTAAATAGGGCTCCGTCGAAATCCGTTGAGACGACACCGTATGAATTATGGTTTGGGAAGAAACCTAAGCTGTCGTTTCTGAAAGTTTGGGGATGCGATGCTTATGTCAAGAAACTCCAACCTGAAAAGCTCGAACCCAAGTCGGAAAAATGCGTCTTCATAGGATACCCTAAAGAAACTATTGGGTATACCTTCTACCTCAGATCCGAAGGCAAGATTTTTGTTGCCAAGAATGGATCCTTTCTAGAGAAGGAGTTTCTCTCGAAAGAAGTAAGTGGGAGGAAAGTAGAACTTGATGAAGTATTACCTCTTGAACCGGAAAATGGCGTAACTCAAGAAAATGTTCCTAAGGTGCCTGCACCGACTAGAGAGGAAGTTAATGATGATGATCAAGATACTTCTGATCAAGCTCCTACTGAAATTCGAAGGTCCACAAGGACACGTTCCGCACCAGAGTGGTACAGCAACCCTGTCTTGGAAATCATGTTGTTAGACAACGATGAACCTTCGAACTATGAAGAAGCGATGGCGGGCCCGGATTCCGACAAATGGCTGGAAGCCATGAAATCCGAGATAGGATCCATGTATGAAAATGAAGTATGGACTTTGACTGACTTGCCCGTAGAGCGGCGAGCCATAGAAAATAAATGGATCTTTAAGAAGAAGACAGACGCGGATGGTAATGTGACCATCTATAAAGCTCGGCTTGTCGCTAAGGGTTATCGACAAGTTCAAGGGGTTGACTACGAGGAGACTTTCTCACCGGTAGCGAAGCTGAAGTCCATCCGAATCATGTTAGCAATTGCCGCATTCTATGATTATGAGATATGGCAAATGGACGTCAAAACGGCATTCCTTAATGGTTTCCTTAAGGAAGAATTGTATATGATGCAGCCGGAAGGTTTTGTCGATCCTAAGAATGCTGACAAGGTATGCAAGCTCCAACGCTCGATTTATGGGCTGGTGCAAGCATCTCAGAGTTGGAACATTCGCTTTGATGAGATGATCAAAGCGTTTGGGTTTACGCAGACTTATGGAGAAGCCTGCGTTTACAAGAAAGTGAGTGGGAGCTCTGTAGCATTTCTCATATTATATGTAGATGACATACTTTTGATGGGAAATGATATAGAACTCTTGGACAACATTAAGGCCTACTTGAATAAGAGTTTTTCAATGAAGGACCTTGGAGAAGCTGCATATATATTAGGCATCAAGATCTATAGAGATAGATCAAGACGCCTCATAGGTCTTTCACAAAGCACATACCTTGATAAGATATTGAAGAAATTCAATATGGATCAGTCTAAGAAGGGGTCCTTGCCTGTGCTACAAGGTGTGAAATTGAGCTCAGCTCAATGTCCGACCACGGCAGAAGATATAGAAGAGATGAGTGTCATCCCCTATGCCTCAGCCATAGGTTCTATTATGTATGCCATGCTGTGTACCAGACCTGATGTAAACCTTGCCGTAAGTTTGGTAGGAAGGTACCAAAGTAATCCCGGCAAGGAACACTGGACAACGGTCAAGAATATCCTAAAGTACCTGAAAAGGACTAAGGAAATGTTTCTCGTCTATGGAGGTGACGAAGAGCTCATCGTAAAGGGTTACGTCGACGCTAGCTTCGACACAGATCTGGATGACTCAAAGTCACAAACCGGATACGTGTATATTTTGAATGGTGGGGCAGTAAGCTGGTGCAGTTGCAAGCAGAGCATCGTGGCGGGATCTACATGTGAAGCGGAGTACATGGCAGCCTCGGAGGCAGCGCATGAAGCAATTTGGGTGAAGGAGTTCATCACCGACCTAGGAGTCATACCCAATGCGTCGGAGCCGATCAAGCTCTTCTGTGACAACACTGGAGCTATTGCACTTGCCAAGGAGCCCAGGTTTCACAAGAAGACAAGGCACATCAAGCGTCGCTTCAACTCCATTCGTGAAAATGTTCAAGATGGAGACATAGATATTTGTAAAGTACATACGGACCTGAATGTAGAAGATCCGTTGACTAAACCTCTCCCTAGAGCAAAACATGATCAACACCAGAATTCCATGGGTGTTCGATTCATCACAATGTAACTAGATTATTGACTCTAGTGCAAGTGGGAGACTGTTGGAAATATGCCCTAGAGGCAATAATAAAAGGATTATTATTATATTTCCTTGTTCATGATAATTGTCTTTATTCATGCTATAATTGTGTTATCCGGAAATCGTAATACATGTGTGAATAATAGACACCAACATGTCCCTAGTAAGCCTCTAGTTGACTAGCTCGTTGATCAATAGATAGTCATGGTTTCCTGACTATGGGCATTGGATGTCATTGATAACGAGATCACATCATTAGGAGAATGATGTGATGGACAAGACCCAATCCTAAACATAGCACAAGATCGTATAGTTCGTTTGCTAGAGTTTTCCAATGTCAAGTATCCTTTCCTTAGACCATGAGATCGTGTAACTCACGGATACCGTAGGAGTGCTTTGGGTGTACCAAATGTCACAACGTAACTGGGTGACTATAAAGGTATACTACGGGTATCTCCGAAAGTGTCTGTTGAGTTGACACGGATCAAGACTGGGATTTGTCACTCCGTATGACGGAGAGGTATCACTGGGACCACTCGGTAATGCATCATCATTATGAGCTCAATGTGACCAAGTGTCAGGTCACGGGATCATGCATTATGGTACGAGTAAAGTGACTTGCCGGTAACGAGATTGAACGAGGTATTGGGATACCGACGATCGAATCTCGGGCAAGTAACATACCGATTGACGAAGGGAATTGTATACGGGGTTGCTTGAATCCTCGACATCGTGCTTCATCCGATGAGATCATCGAGGAGCATGTGGGAACCAACATGGGTATCCAGATCCCGCTGTTGGTTATTGACCGGAGAGCGATCTCGGTCATGTCTACATGTCTCCCGAACCCGTAGGGTCTACACACTTAAGGTTCGGTGATGCTAGGGTTGTAGGGATATGTATATGCAGTAACCCGAATGTTGTTTGGAGTCTCGGATGATATCCCGGACGTCATGAGGAGTTCCGGAATGGTCCGGAGGTAAAGAATTATATATAGGAAGTGCTATTTCGGCCATCGGGACAAGTTTCGGGGTCACCGGTATTGTACCGGGACCACCGGAAGGGTCCCGGGGGTCCACCGGGTGGGGCCACCTATCCCGGAGGGCCCCATGGGCTGAAGTGGGAAGGGATCCAGCCCAAAGTGGGCTGGGGCGCCACTTCCCCCTAGGGCGCATGCGCCTAGGGTGGGGGAAACCCTAAAGGAAGAGTCCTAGAAGGGGAAGGCACCTCCTAGGTGCCTTGGGGAGGAGGGATTCCTCCCTTGGCCGGCGCCCCCCCCCTAGGAGATTGCATCTCCTAGGGCCGGCGCCCCCCTAGGCCCCCTATATATAGTGGGGGGAAGGGAGGACCTCTCACCCCTTGCCTTTGGTGCCTCCCTCTCCCTCTCCAACACCTCCTCCTCCATAGTGCTTGGCGAAGCCCTGCCGGAGTACTGCAGCTCCATCACCACCACGTCGTCGTGCTGCTGCTGGAGCCATCTTCCTCAACCTCTCCTTCCCCCTTGCTGGATCAAGAAGGAGGAGACGTTACGCTGATCGTACGTGTGTTGAACGCGGAGGTGCCGTCCGTTCGGCGCTAGGATCTCCGGTGATTTGGATCACGTCGAGTACGCCTTCCTCATCCCCGTTCTTTGAACGCTTCCGCGTGTGATCTACAAAGGTATGTAGATGCAATCCAATCACTCGTTGCTAGATGAACTCATAGATGGATCTTGGTGAAACCATAGGAATTTTTTTTTCTGCAACGTTCCCCAACAATTATAAAGATGCTCTACAGGTGTCTCCGATGGTGTTTGTTGAGTTGGCATAGATCAAGATTAGGATTTGTCACTCCGAGTATCGGAGAGGTATCTCTGGGCCCTCCCGATAATGCACATCACTATAAGCCTTGCAAGCAATGTGAATAATGAGTTAGTTACGGGATGATGCATTATGGACCGAGTAAAGACACTTGCAAGTAATGAGATTGAACTATGTATGATGTTACCGATGATCGAATGTCGGGCAAGTAACATACCGTGACAAAGGGAATGACGTATGTTGTTATGCGGTTTGACCGATAAAGATCTTCGTACAATATGTAGGAGCCAATATGTAAAGCCCCGGACACACCCGCCAGTGGTCGTTACTCCTGGCGGGATCTAGATTGGCCCCACAGATCAATACTAGTATTTTCTGCGCACTTTGTCCTCACTCGTGCGCACCCGGGAGCAACTTCCTGGTCGATCACCCATCCTGAAATTTCTCCAAGCTGAGCACGCTTAACTTTGGAGTTTTGTCCGAATGGCCTCCCGGAAAAGAAGGAATTCCTTGTTGATATGAGTAGTCTATCATCCCTATTAAGCCAGGCTATCACATACACCCCCACTCAGAGGAACCGACGTCCTCGTGGGGCCACAGGAACGTTCCCTCTTGGCACAAACGTCTGTGCATCCAGTCCGGTGCATGTGCCATGCCGTGTGCCACGACGGGTCACAAATGTCATGAACAACATGACCGCACACCTGTCCGCAAACATCCGTGTAACCGCGAGGGTCGGCTCTGATACCAACTTGTAACACCTCGGACACACCCACCGATGGTCGTTACTCCTGGCGGGATCTAGACTGGCCCCACAGATCAATACTAGTCTTTTCTGCGCACTTTGTCCTCACTCATGCGCACCCGGGAGCAATTTCCCGGTCGGTCACCCATCCTAAAATTTCTCCAAGCTGAGCATGCTTAACTTTGGAGTTCTGTCCGAATGGGCTCTCAGAAAAGAAGGAATTCCTTATTGATATGAGTAGTCTATCATCCCTATTAAGCTAGGATATCACACAATATGAGCATCCAGGTTATGGTATTGGTTATTGACCGGAGACGTGTCTCGGTCATGTCTACATAGTCCTTGAACCCGTAGGGTCCGCGCGCTTAACGTTCGATGACGATTTGTATTATGAGTTATGTGTTTTGGTGACCAAAGTTTGTTCGAAGTCCCAAATGAGATCATGAACATGACGAGGAGTCTCGAAATAGTCGAGAGGTAAAGATTCATATATTAGAAGGTTAAATACAGACACCGGAATGGTTCCGAAGAAGATCAGGAATTTTTCGGAGTACCGGGAGGTTACCAAAACCCCCCGGAAAAGTTAATGGGTGATACATCTCCGTCGTATCTATAATTTTTGATTGTTCCATGCCAATATTATTCAACTTTCATATACTTTTTGGCAACTTTTTATATTATTTTTGGGACTAACATATTGATCCAGTGCCTAGTGCCAGTTCGTGTCTGTTGCATGTTTTTGGTTTCGCAGAATATCCATATCAAACGGAGTCCAAACGGGATAAAAACGGACGGAGCTTATTTTTGGAAAATATGGAAAATTCGGAAGGAAAATCAACGCGAACCAGTGCCCGAGGTGGTCACGAGGCAGGGGGCACCCCCCCTAGGGCGCGCCCCGTACCCTCGTGAGCCCACCGTAAGGCGGTTGACGCTCTTCTTTTGCCACAAGAAAGCTAATATTCAGAAAAAATCACGGTGAAGGTTTCAGGCCAATCAGAGTTACGGATCTCCATATATATACAAAACGGTGAAACAGAGCCAGAGAACGCAGAACCAGAGAGAAACAGAGAGATAGATCCAATCTCGGAGGGGCTCTCGCCCCTCCCACGCCATGGGAGCCAAGGACCAGAGGGGAAACCCTTCTCCCATCTAGGGAGGAGGTCAAGGAAGAAGAAGAAGAAGGGGGCCCTCTCCCCCTTGCTTCCGGTGGCGCCGGAGCGCTGCCGGGGCCATCATCATCAACGCCATCTTCACCAACAACTTCACCGCCATCATCACCAACTCTTCCCCCCTCTATGCAGCGGTGTAACCTCTCTCTTACCCGCTGTAATCTCTACTTAAACATGGTGCTCAACGCTATATATTATTTCCCAATGATGTATGTCTATCCTATGATGTTTGAGTAGATCTGTTTTGTCCTAATGGCTATTTGATGATCAAGATTGGTTTGAGTTGTATGTTTTATTATTGGTGCTATCCTATGGTGCTCTCCGTGTCGCGCAAGCGTGAGGGATTCCCGATGTAGGGTTTGAAATATGCTTATGATTTGCTTATGGTGGGTGGCGTGAGTGACAGAAGCACAGACCCGAGTAAGTAGGTTGTTTGCGTATGGGATAAAGGGGACTTGATGCTTTAATGCTATGGTTGGGTTTTACCTTAATGAATCTTTAGTAGTTGTGGATGCTTTCTAGAGTTCCAATCATAAGTGCATATGATCCAAGTAGAGAAAGTATGTTAGCTTATGCCTCTCCCTCAAATAAAATTGCAATACTGATTACCGGTCTAGTTATCGATTGCCTAGGGACAAATAAATTTCTTGTTGACAAAAGCTCTCTACTAAAACTAATTTAGTTGTGTCTTTATATAAATAGCCCCTAGCTTTTATTTTCGTGTTCTTTACTTTCTTGCAGGCTTACCCAAAAACATCTACAAAGTACTTCTAGTTTCATACTTGTTCTAGGTAAAGCGAACGTCAAGCGTGCGTAGAGTTGTATCGATGGTCGATAGAACTTGAGGGAATATTTGTTCTACCTTTAGCTCCTTGTTGGGTTCGACACTCTTACTTATCGAAAGAGGCTACAATTGATCCCCTATACTTGTGGGTTATCAAGACCTTTTTCTGGTGCCGTTGCCGGGGAGCAATAGCGTGGGGTGAATATTCTCGTGTGTGCTTGTTTGCTTTATCACTAAGTAATTTTTATTTGCTGTTCTTAGTTGTTTTATATCTTTAGTTATGGGTAGAAAACGCAAAATACCAAAAAAATTAGTTGTACCTACTAAACCAATGGTTGAAGAACCACTCAAAATCTATCACACTGCTGAAGCTTATTACTTGGATCATCTTCGATCCCTATGTGCTCGTGCTGAAACCCCAACTAGCTTAGTTGAGGGCAAATCTTTAGATGAGCATGCTTGTTATGTGCGACACCGAATATCTGAAAAAGGGAAAACTTTACTGGATCAAATTCATCGTTTGCAATGCTATGCTTGGAATTTATGTGAAATATATAATTATACTTGTTGTTCTGAAGACCCTAAGAAACACCTTCGCTACCAATGTTTGTTTAGTGATAATGGAATCGTATCCTCTTATGTTAAGGGTGTTTATAGTTACTATGATGTTCAACAAATTGAACAATTTGTTGCTTTTAAGGGTGCTTATGAAATTGCTTCTTTGATTGACAAGTATGATGCTACTCTTTACAAATCTGAAAATTTTGCCATATTTAAATATTTCTATGATAATTATGATTCTAATGCCTATGTTGAACTATATATTGAGGACTACTCCGCTGTCCAAGAAGAGACTAATATTTTGCAGGAGTCTATGGAAGAAGAAATTGATGAAACTGTGAGCTCATTGGATGAAAAAGATGATGAGGAGAGCGAAGAACAAAAGGAGGAAGAGCGGATTAGCTACCCGTGCCCACCTTCTAATGAGAGTAACTCTTCAACTCATACATTGTTTAATTTCCCTTCGTACTTACCGAAGGATGATTGCTATGATGACTGTTATGATCCCTTGTATTCTTTTGAAATATCCCTTTTTGATGATGCTTGTGGCCAAGATGCCAATATGAATTATGCTTATGGAGATGAACTTGCTATAGTTCCTTATGTTAAACATGAAATTGTTGCTATTTCACCCACACATGATAGTCCTATTATCTTTTTGAATTCTCCCGACTACACTATATCGGAGAAGTTTGCACTTATTAAGGATTATATTGATGGGTTGCCTTTTACCGTTGCACATGATGATTTTGATGAATATAATATGCATGTGCTTGCTGCCCCTACTTGCAATTATTATGAGAGAGGAACTATATCTCCACCTCTCTATGTTTCCAATACGATAAAATTGCAAGAAACTGTTTATACTATGCATTTGCCTTTACTATGTGTGCATGAATTGTTCTTTTATGACATGCCGATGCATAGAAAGAGAGTTAGACTTCGTAATTGTATGATATATGTTACTTTGTGCTCACTACTAAATTACAAATCATTGTTAATTAAAATTGGCTTTGATATACCTTGGGATCCGGGTGGATTCATTACTTGAGCACTATATGCCTAGCTTAATGGCTTTAAAGAAAGAGCTGCCAGGGAGACAACCCGGAAGTTTTAGAGAGTCATTTATTTCTGTTGAGTGCTTTAATATAGTTTAAAAACAACAAAAATAAAGAGGGGAACCCAAAACTTTTTCTAAAAGAAAAGTGAAAGTGAGAGAGACGAGCATTGTGAAAGTGGGGGACGTCCTTGAACTTTGTTCATGCTCATGGGAACTTTGTGAATCTTAATTACAGAAACCTTTCAACAAAAATAATTATCCCCTTGTACAATTCCATTGTATTATAAAAATAATTTGCCAAGGTTTGCCTTTAGGATGTTTACATTTGCTTGATGGTTTGTATGGTGCAGGACAGAAACTTTGGCTGTAGTGCGCGAATTTACATTTTTAGCTGGAATGTCAAATGGTTCTGGTTCTTTTTGAACTGTCTTGCTGTACAAATTTTTTATTTTTCCTAATTTTTGAAGAATTTTTCAAGTATCATAAGTATGGTGAATGTTCAGATTGCTACAGACTGTTCTGTTTTAGACAGATTCTGTTTTTGATGCATAGTTTGCTTGTTTTGATGAAACTATCAATTTATATCAGTGTATTAAGCCATGGAAAAGTTATATTACAGTAGACACAATGAAAAAACAAAATATGAATTGGTTTGCAACAGTACTTAGAGTAGTGATTTGCTTTATTATACTAACGGATCTTACCGAGTTTTCTGTTGAAGTTTTGTGTGGATGAAGTGTTCGATGATTGAGAAGGTTTCGATGTGAGAGGAAGGAAGAGAGGCAAGAGCTCAAGCTTGGGGATGCCCGAGGCACCCCAAGTAAATATTCAAGGAGACTCAAGCGTCTAAGCTTGGGGATGCTGGGAAGGCACCCCCTCTTTCTTCAACAAATATCGGTATGTTTTCAGATTCGTTTCGTTCATGCCATATGTGCAAGTCTTGGAGCGTCTTTTGCATTTAGGTTTTTCTTTTTCTTTTTATGCACCATTCTGGTATGAGATAGTCCTTGGTTGATTTATAGAATGCTCATTGCACTTCACTTATATCTTTTGAGTATGGTTTTATAGAATGCTTCATGTGCTTCACTTATATCATTTGAAGTTTGGATTGCCTGTTTCTCTTCACTTAGACAACCGCCATTTGTAGAATGCTCTTTTGCTTCACTTATATTTGTTAGAGCGTGGGCATATCTTTCGTAGAAAGAATTAAACTCTCTTGCTTCACTTATATCTATTTAGAGAGATGACAGGAACTGGTCATTCACATGGTTAGTCATAAAATCCTACATAAACTTGTAGATCGTTGAATATGATATGTTTGATTCCTTGCAATAGTTTTGCGATATAAAGGTGGTGATATTAGAGTCATGCTAGTTGAGTAATTGTGAAATTTAGAAATACTTGTGTTGAGGTTTGTGATTCCCGTAGCATGCACGTATGGTGAGCCGTTATGTAACGAAGTCGGAGCATGATTTATTTATTGATTGTCTTCCTTATGAGTGGCGGTCGGGGACGAGCGATGGTATTTTCCTACCAATCTATCCCCCTAGGAGCATGTGCATAGTACTTTGTTTCGATGACTAATAGATTTTTCAATAAGTATGTGAGTTCTTTATGACTAATGTTGAGTCCATGGATTATACGCACTCTCACCCTTCCATCATTGCTAGCCTCTCTAGTACTGCACAACTTTCGCCGGTACCATAAACCCACCATATACCTTCCTCAAAACAGCCACCATACCTACCTATTATGGCATTTCCATAGTCATTCCGGGATATATTGCCATGCAACTTCCATCATCATCATATACATGACTTGAGCATTCATTGTCATATTGCTTTGCATGATCGTAAGATAGCTAGCATGATGTTTTCATGGCTTGTCCGTTTTTTGATGTCATTGCTACGCTAGATCATTGCACATCCCGGTACACCGCCGGAGGCATTCATATAGAGTCATATCTTTGTTCTAGTATCAAGTTGTACTATCGAGTTGTAAGTAAATAAAAGTGCGATGATCATCATTATTAGAGCATTGCCCCAGTGAGGAAAGGATGATGGAGACTATGATTCCCCCATAATTCGGGATGAGACTCTGGACTTTACAAAAAAATAAAAGAGGCTAAAGAAGCCCAAATAAAAAAAGAGGCCAAAGAAGCCCACCAAAAAATATAAAAAAATATAAAAAAATACAAAAAAATGAGAGAAAAAGAGAGAAGGGGCAGTGCTACTATCCTTTTTCCACACTTGTGCTTCAAAGTAGCACCATGTTCTTCATATAGAGAGTCTCTTGAGTTATCACTTTCATATACTAGTGGGAATTTTCATTATAGAACTTGGCTTGTATATTCCGATGATGGGTGAGGGAGTCCTAGATTAGGGGGTGTCCGGATGGCCGGACTCCTGGACTATGAAGATACAAGATTGAAGACTTCGTCCCGTGTCCGGAAGGGACTTTCCTTGGCGTGGAAGGCAATCTTGGCGATACGGATATGTAGATCTCCTAGCATTGTAACCGACTTTGTGTAACCCTAACCCTCTCCGGTGTCTATATAAACCGGAGGGTTTTAGTCCGTAGGACAACATACAGAACAACAATCATACCATAGGCTAGCTTCTAGGGTTTAGCCTCTCCGATCTCGTGGTAGATCTACTCTTGTACTACCCATATCATCAATATTAATCAAGCAGGACGTAGGGTTTTACCTCCATCAAGAGGGCCCGAACCTGGGTAAAACTTCATGTCCCTTGCCTCCTGTTACCATCCGGCCTAGACGCACAGTTCGGGACTCCCTACCCGAGATCCGCCGGTTTTGACACCGACATTGGTGCTTTCATTGAGAGTTCCTCTGTGTCGTCGCCATCAGGGAGGATGCCTCGCCCCGTCTTTAAAGACGGCACCGTTGCTAAGGGAGCTTTGGCTATCGGCCAAACCCTCCGACTAGGTGGTTTTCTTATGACCGCCTGTTCGGCTTCTGCACCGACGATGACCTCTCGAGCCATCGAAAACAATCTTCATGTCAGCTCGGAACTCGCCGAGCAGTTAGATCCAATGCAGCTCTCCTCCATAAACGAGCTCTTGGATCGCATCGCTGCCCTGGGAGTCGCTATGGATTATGACCAGATTGGGCCTAAGCCCGATCTGAGAGAGATTAACTCTCCCCAAGTCACCCATCACATTGCCGTGGTAGAGGGACAGTGCGGCGACCCCTCATCTATCTTAAGGACTAGCTACGTCCGGATTCCCGATCCCTCCAAGCCGGATACCCACGGAGGGGAGGATATTACTCAAGACCTGAACTTAGAGTCAGGCGACGGACAAGATTCATTGGACAACATCCAGGAATCCAAATTTTCGAGTTTGGAAATTCCTCGGCCTCTGAGCCTCAGATGGGGTGAGGCTTCGGATTTAATTCCACCCACCCACCCGAACATAAGCGATCTATCCCAAATCAGGCAAGAGCCCGAAGAAACAGTACATCATTACTGGGCCAGATTCCTCCTGGTTAGGAATAGGATAAGGGACTGCCGCGAGGAAGACGCAATCTCACTCTTCTGCAATAATTGCACGGACAAGGGAATCCTCAACGCCATAAGTCGCCGTGATATTACACGCTTTGCTGACTTGGCGTCCATTGTACGAAAGTACTATGCGATGGAAAGCGCCTGGAAAACCAAAATAAAATTTTGGGACAATCCGGCCCTGAATACAAACCCAGTCCGAAATAAAAGGGTGCATCATCGCCAGACACCCGGGTCAAACACCAAAAAGCAAAAACCCTCTACAGGGCATGGAACCGTATTGGAAGGATGGCTTAATGGACCCTGTAAAATTCACAGTACAGAGGATGCCACACCAACTCACAGCCTTAGAGCATGTTGGATACTCCGGCAGGTGGCCAAAATTGGCGAAGATCTCCTAATTCCGGAGGCCACAAAAAGCCACCCCAGAGACACCAATACGGTATTAACAGTCTTCGAGACTTTTGCATCAAATAACATGCGAAAAAGGACACTCCGCAGCCTTGCCGAAGTCTACCAAGTAGCAACAATAAACCCATGGAGTGACACGGCTATTACCTTTAACGCTGGTGATGAACCTAAATTCCGAACAGCCTGAGTACCAGCCGCATTGGTCCTCAGTCCAATAGTGGACGGCTTTCGTCTTACCAAGGTACTAATGGACGGCGGCAGCGGATTGAACCTCATTTATGAGGAAACCCTGCAAAAAATGGACATAGACTGGAACCGCATAGAGCGAATCAGCACAACCTTTAGAGGAATAATCCCCAGTCAGGAAGCGCGCTGTACAGGAAAAATCACACTAGATGTGGTGTTCGGCACGCCGGATAATTACAGGTCCGAAGAGGTCATGTTCCATGTGGCTCCGTTCAGCAGCGGTTATCACGCTCTGCTAGGGCGGGAAGCGTTTACAATCTTCCAAGCAATACCCCATTACGGGTACATGAAGCTCAAGATGCCCGGGCCCAACGGGATCATCACTCTCGCTAGTGATCCAGACATAGCACTCCGCGCCGAAAACAAGACAGCTGCACTAGCCCTCGAGGCACTATCCGAAGTCCTAGTGGCTGAGGAACTGACTGCGCTGCGCTCCACGGTGAATAGGGACGATGTGGTACTCGACAAAAGATCCAAGTCCACCTCCTTTAAACCGGCGGACGAAATAGTCAAATTCCAGGTCCATCCAACGGACCCCAATAAAACAGCTTCCGTCGGGGCACAGTTAAACCCTGATGTAGATGCCGCACTGCGAGAGTTCCTACGAGAGAACTGGGACATTTTCGCCTGGCACCCTTTAGACATGCCAGGAATCCCACGCAGGCTGGCCGAGCACAGCTTAAATATCCAAAAAGGATTCAAACCTGTCAAACAAGCTCTTCGGCATTTTTCCGAACCTAAGAGACAGGCCATGGTAGAGGAGCTAGCAAAGCTATTGGAGGCCAGATTCATCAGAGATATAAAACATCCGGACTGGCTAGCAAACCCGGTGATGGTACCAAAGAAGGACAAATCCTGGCGCATGTGCGTTGATTTTAAAGACCTTAACAAGGCTTGCCCAAAGGATCCCTTCCCCCTCCCCTGCATCAATCAAATTATCGAGCTACCGCAGGACACGATTCGTTGTGTTTCCTCGACGCATATTCCGGCTACCATCAAATCAAGATGGCAGAATCAGACCAAGCCGCAACGACATTTATCACACCATACGGCCCATTCTGCTTCAACACAATGCCCTTCGGGCTCAAAAACGCCGGCGCAACATATCAGCGCATGATTCAGACATGTCTGGCAAACCAGATCGGCAAAACAGTGGAGGCATATGTAGATGATGTGATCGTCAAAACAAGACATGTCGAATCTCTAGTAGACGACTTAAGGCTCACATTTGATAACCTCTGAACATACGACATCAAGCTCAACCCGGAAAAATGCGTTTTCGGCGTCCCGACCGAAAAGCTCTTGGGCTTCATTGTATCCGGTAGAGGAATTGAAGCAAATCCAGCCAAGATCCGAGCTCTGTCACAATTGGATATCCCAAAGGACCTCAAACAAATACAAAACTTAACTTGATGCGTGGCGGCTCTAAGCCGCTTTATCTCCCGCTTGGGGGAAAAGGCCCTACCCCTTTACCGCCTCCTTCGGCACACCGAACACTTCGAATGGACGGATGCAACCACGGCCGGACTCGACGAAATAAAAGCCATATTGGCAACAAACCCAGCCCTGGCCGCGCCAAACATTGGCGAACCAATGCTATTGTACATTGCAGCAACACATCAGGTGGTAAGCGCAGTGCTCGTCGTCGAACGAGAAACGGACGGACACAAATTCCCCCTTCAAAAGCCGGTCTATTATGTGTCCACTGTCCTCACTCCGTGCAAATCACGGTACCCGCATTATCAAAAGATTGCTTACGCGGTATTCATGGCATCCCGGAAGCTACGACACTACTTTCAAGAGTGTTTAATAACAGTAGCCTCGGAAGTACCACTTAACGATATTATAAACAACCGTGACGCAATAGGCCGGATTGCAAAATGGGCCATTGAGCTCCTCCCATTCGACATAACTTATAAACCACGGTGAGCCATCAAGTCGCAAGTTTTGGCCGACTTCGTCACAGAATGGACGGAGGCCGAACTCCCTAAAGAGTACGGCACATATTCAAATTGGATCATGCATTTCGACGGCTCCAAGATGTTGGCCGGACTAGGGGTTGGCGTCGTTTTGACGTCCCCCACAAGAGACACAGTTCAATACGTACTCCAGATTATGTACACAGACTCCAACAATGCAGCCGAATATGAGGCCCTTTTACATGGTCTCCGGATGGCAGTATCCATGGGCATTCAACGCCTAGAGGTGCGCGGGGACTCGAACCTCGCAATATCCCAAATAAATGGAGACTTTGATGCCAAGGATCCAAAAATGGCAGCTTACCGCAACGCCGTCCTAAAAATGTCAGCTTGGTTCAAAGGGCTTGAATTTCACCATATAGCCCGGGAAAATAATCAGGCGGCAGATGTCCTGGCACGCATCGGCGCAAAACGCGATGTAGTCCCCCCCCCCAACATCTTCTTGGAAAGGCTGTTCAAGCCATCCGTAGTATGGGAAGGGGAGCCGAACAATAACAGCCCGGACCCAACCGCACTGCCCGACACCGAACATTCTGACACAATCGGAGGCTCTGCCAATGAAATAACACCTTCAGCCCACGTAATAATGGCCTTCATCGCCCCATGGACAGAACCATTCCTCGCCTACCTTACTAGGCAGGAACTCCCCGAGGACCAAAATGAGGCACGCTGCACAGTGCGGCGATCCAAAGCCTACAAAGTCCACGAGGGAGAGCTTTATAAGAAAAGCACTACCGGAGTCCTTCAAAGGTGCATCTCCGAAGAGGAAGGACGGAACCTCCTGGCTGAAATTCATGCCGGACTCGGCGGTCATCACGCTGCAGCTCGGTCCCTTGTAAGCAAGGCCTTCCGTACAGGCTTTTATTGGCCGACAGCCCGGGAAGACGCCCATGACTTAGTCCAACGATGCGCCGGTTGCCAGCTCTTTGCAAACCAAAGCCATATGCCACCCACCGCCCTCCAAACTATCCCCATCACTTGGCCCTTCGTGGTCTGGGGGCTTGACATGGTTGGACCCCTTAAAGGCGGAACCCACAAGCAAAAATACTTACTGGTCATGGTGGATAAGTTCACCAAATGGATAGAAGCCAAGCCTGTTAAGACGGCCGAATCCGGACCGGTGATAGACTTTATATCCGGGGTTGTACACCGTTACGGCGTCCCCCACAGCATCATCACTGATAACGGCACGAACTTTATGGCCGACGAGGTAAAACTCTGGTGCAAAAACATGGGCATCAAGCTCGATTATGCTTCCATATATCACCCACAAACTAACGGCCAGGTCGAACGTGCAAATGGTCTTATCATGAGCGGCATCAAACCCACACTAGTCCGGTCCCTTAAGGAATCTAACATGCACTGGGTTGAGGAGCTCGACTCCGTACTCTGGGGGCTGCGGACCACGCTGAATCGCACCACCGAATACACACCATTCTTTATGGTGTACGGCGCAGAGGCAATTTTGCCTTGCGACATAATTCATGACTCACCTTGAGTGCGCATGTACGAAGAAAGAGAAGCCGAGCTTGATCGGCAGGACAGTTTGGACGCATTGGAGGGGGAGCGCGACGTGACAAAAGCCCGTTCCGCATTCTATCAACAGCAGGCTCGAAGATACCAAAGCAGAGAAGTACGGGTCAAAAATTACAACGTTGGCGAATTAGTTCTACGCCTGCCGGACAAGAAAAGGGACAAACTCAAGCCCAAGTGGGGGAAGGTCCCTTCATAATCGACCAAGTCCTGACTGGTGGAGCATACCGCCTATGAGATGCATCGGATAACCGACTCGAGCCGAACCCATGGAACGCAGCCCATCTCCGAAGATTCTATGCCTAGCGCCGGACTCTGTGTTCGTCTCCTTCCTCTGTCCATTTTTTATATACTGTCTGTCTTACATTTCTCTCCTTCTCCCCTTCCTTTCTCTTATAGCCTTTAAAGGCTCATCAACTGACATGCTATTCGCACTCATTAAACCTGGGGGCTTCTTTTAACAGAAGCTTATTTATACGGGCTTCATGCCCAACACATGTGTTACACTTCCGCATGTACCTTTTATTTCACCATTATATGCATCGATATGACTTAAGTTTTGGCCAAGCTGGGTTGCCTGGCTCCTGTGCTTACCCCTACATTCCCGATTATTCGGCTAGGCGGTAAAGGGAGCACCTCTGCGATTGTTACTGCCGGATCAGCCGGATGTGTACCTCAGACTGGGTGAAGCCGAAAGCTAGCGTTCTTAAGGGAATATTCGGTCGGTGACCTAAAAGATGATCTTTTCACTTATTTATTTATGCGCCCCCAGATGCTTTTTCCCGCGTCTTTCTCGCAGAAGGGGCATGCACTTTAGGGCATGCCTCCCAGGGAAAGCAACCCCTAACGGAACTATTCTCCCTGGAAGATGTTTCTTACTAACCATGTAATATAACATAACTAGTCGGGCACTTGTCTGTTCACGCACTAATGACCCCTACGCCTGGTCTCCATGCATTCCCCGGTTCTTATATAACCGCATGGGAATTCGGACACACTCCGGACCGTCAGGTCCCGAGGCTGAAGCGAAAAGGTCGGCCATGACAAACGATCTACAATCCGGCTAGAAGGCATTATAAATGTCAATTAAATTACATAGTCATTCTGACTAATTGTATTCCTCTTCAATACCATCTAACAGGCTGTCTAATTTATAGTCCTGCTGGGAATACTTTGCGGCCAATTCTACTTGGCCGTACACTAAGCTTACAGGGATCTCCTTCCCATCGGGCCCCACAGGACCGACCTCGGCCATGTGGTTGGGGTCAGCCTTTGTG
This sequence comes from Triticum urartu, assembly GCF_003073215.2. Taxonomy (NCBI): domain Eukaryota; kingdom Viridiplantae; phylum Streptophyta; class Magnoliopsida; order Poales; family Poaceae; genus Triticum; species Triticum urartu. The sequence continues at coordinate 121,065,392 of NC_053024.1, forward strand.
TACCGCGTCTTCACCATGGCCCAGGCCTCCCTAGCGCCTTGACGGCAGGCCGATATCTTCCACAATCGGAAGCACCGCCGTGCTCCCTTTAGCTTCTCCGCAAGCTCTCCAAGACCTTCGGGCATGGAGATGGATGGCCACAGGGCCTGGATGACGCCTTGCATCGCCTGCCGAACTCGCTCGAGCAGTTGCGAGAGCTCGGGAAGAAGGTCACCCGTAGAACCAGGCATCTCCTCTGCACAACGACCTGTTAGCACACCTACAGACACTACTCTGTTAGTCGACTTCCCCGCCGAACTTTTTTTTCCAAAGGTTCGTTAAAGCACTTACTAAATATGCTGCGCCGAAGCCGCTGATTCTCCTTAACGGAGTCTGACGGCTGGGCACGAACATCTTTCAGTTCGACGCCCAGCTTGGTGTTGGCATCTTGGAGATCGTTCTTCTCCCGCCTCACCTTTGTCAGCACCTTCTCACCAGCCTTCAGCTGGCGTAGGAGGTGTTGCCTTTTCGGATTCAATCCGGCGCCATCTGCAATTTCATTTGTCAGATTCGCACCCATGCCGTGCTTCGCAAAATACTTATCTTTCGAAGTGTATATTACCAGCTGGGGTCTCCTTGGGCTCCCCTGCCGCGGCTAGTGCAGCCTCAAGTTGGGCTTTGCACTCTTCCAGCTCCTTGGATAGTAGAGAATTCTTTTTTGTAAGAACCTGCATAACAAATGATCCTTAAATCAGTTATTCTAACTGTTTCAAGTCTCAGGGGCTACTGGTATATATATAATTACCAAAATTTTCTTACCCGTATGTCTTTTACATATTGCTCCGTGGCTCTGGCTAGACCATTTTGAGCGGCACAGAGGTACGCATCTCCTGAATTGAAGGCATCTAATGCCTCTCGGGAGAAACAAGCGTCGCGAAGAATTGTCCGACGACGCCTGTGGTTCATGGCACTCTCCACCTCAGAGTTGGTGGCAGACAACATGTCCACATCCTTCGTCTGAGGAGCGTCCGGTGCACGCCTTGTGTTCGCCTCCACCTCCGGACTAGGATTTGGAGCCTGGCTGGTGGAGGCGCGATTGGCAGCCTCTCCGGATATAGTCCGGCGAGGTCTCTTTGTCCTGAAGAGAGCATGAGTGTTAATATGCCTTGAAGGTATAACACCTGGGATAAGGGGGCGCGCCATACCTTTGCGCTGACGCCTCGGTCCGGACTGCACCTCTTTTCTGCCCACGGGGCCCTGCGGCCCCTCATTGGCTTGTCGCCGCAGGTTCGGCCTCCCGTCTCAAAAACCTCCCCTGCAAAGCTCGGTTGTAATCAGGAAACTGAAAACACGAGAGGGCGGACCCCTATTCGGGGTACTGGGACTTCGATCTCAGTTACCTCGGAGGCCGGGATTAGCCCTGGGTGATCGGCCGTAATGGCCACCAAGGCGTTGTCCTTGCTCAATTGATGGAACACTCCATCAATTAGCTCCACATATAAGTCTAGATCCTCTTGAGAGGCCGGGTCGAGGGACCGTCCTGGGTCCTCGGGTTGTGGAGGAGGGCTGTTTATTTCTTTAACAGCCTGGCGCAGTTCCTGCGTTGAAGTCGTTAGACTGAATATTTAACAATGGGAATATAAAACGAATGGGCAGGTAAATGTGGCCACTTACCCAGCTTGGGGGATTGTACATAGAAAATCCACCCTTTGGGTCGACACGGAGAAATTCCTCCTCTTCTCCCTTGTACAAAGCGGACAAGGTCTTTGTTAGAGCCGCAGCCGAATCCGGCCCCTTACGGCCGTAGCGGGTGGCGTCGTCCTCCCCGTTGAAGTCCCACATGGGGTGGCCTCTATACTGTAGCGGCTGCACCCCTCGCATGATGCATGCGGCCATGACCCCGATCATGGTCAGTCCGGAATGAGCTAACAATCTTATCCGGCCCATCAGGTAATAGATGTCCTTGTCACTTTCCCTCTGAGGGCTCCGTGGATGCCAACTTAGGCGCTTCTTTAGTGGAGCACTGTCAAACTCAGGGAGGCCGATCCGGACAGGGTCCGGCAGCAGGACGTCCTCTATGTAAAACCATTCCGAAGGCCAGTCCTCGGACGCCTTCTTTGGGGTTCCGGATAGATATCCGGTCCCGACGATGCGCCACACTTCGGCTCCGCCCACTTGATATATTGACCCCTTCTGAGAACGGGGCACAAGGCAGAATAGCTCTTTCCCCAGCCCGAAATGAGCCTCAACACCCAAAAACAGCTCGCAGAGGGCTACGAAGCCCGCGATATGCAATACGGAGGCAGGCGTGAGATTGTGTAGCTGGAGGCCATAGAACTCCAGGAGCCCCTGGAGAAATAGATGTATTGGGAATCTGAGCCCCCTTATTAAATAAGGGACGAGGCATACCCGCTCTCCTTTGGAGGGACTAGGGGCACTCTCCGCTTGCTCTCCGCCATTATAGATGGCTAGACCGGCTCGAACCGGGACCATATAGGCCGGGGGGAGAAATCCCTTGGTCTGGAGCGTCACTAGCTCGCTATGCGGGATGGAGAATCTCTCCCAACATCCAGGCTGAGGGCTGGAAGGGCGAAATGAGGAGTTGCGACGGCTGGCCATGGTGGTATGGACCTTTGTTGGATGCGCTCTGATGAACACTCGCGAGAGGGAGAAGGTGTGGTTTGGATCTAAATCCTCGTCCCCTTAAATGGGCGGCTCATTTACGCGGCTAGGGGTGTGGATGTAAAAACACTCCGACTTTTCATATTCGTTTGACACATGGGAGACGGCCATTATTGGGCGTAGAAGCCAAGGAGCGCAACATTTACAAGAAGCCGGACTTTATTCAACAGGTACACGGAATTTGGAGGAGAACCCGCCTTGCAATGCCGAAGACAATCTGCGCGCCGGACTCATCGTCATTGAAGCCTGGTTCGGGGGCTACTGAGGGAGTCCTGGATTAGGGGGTGTCCGGATGGCCGGACTATGCCTTCAGCCGGACTCCTGGACTATGAAGATACAAGATTGAAGACTTCGTCCCATGTCCGGAAGGGACTTTCCTTGGCGTGGAAGGCAAGCTTGGCGATACGGATATGTAGATCTCCTACCATTGTAACCGACTTTGTGTAACCCTAACCCTCTCCGGCGTCTATATAAACCGGAGGGTTTTAGTCCATAGGACAACATACAGAACAACAATCATACCATAGGCTAGCTTCTAGGGTTTGGCCTCCCCGATCTCGTGGTAGATCTACTCTTGTACTACCCATATCATCAATATTAATCAAGCAGGACGTAGGGTTTTACCTCAATCAAGAGGGCCCAAACCTGGGTAAAACTTCGTGTCCCTTGCCTCCTATTACCATATGGCCTAGACGCACAATTCGGGACCCCCTACCCGAGATCCGCCGGTTTTGACACCGACATTGGGCTTCCTCAAATGCCCGAGGTCTTCATGAGCAAGCAAGTTGGATGCACACCCACTTAGTTTCAGTTAGAGCTCTCATACACTTATAGCTCTAGTGCATCCGTTGCATGGCAATCCCTACTCACTCACATCGATATCTATTGATGGGCATCTCCATAGCCCGTTGATACGCCTTGTTTATGTGAGACTATCTTCTCCTTTTTGTCTTCTCCACCATCATATTCTATTCCACCTATAGTGCTATGTCCATGGCTCACGCTCATGCATTGCGTGAAAGTTGAAAAGGTTTGAGAACGTCAAAAGTATGAAACAATTGCTTGGCTTGTCATCGGGGTTGTGCATGATGTGAATATTTTGTGTGGTGAAGATGGAGCATAGCCATACTATATGATTTTGTAGGGATAACTTTCTTTGGCCATGTTATTTTGAAAAGACATGATTGCTTTATCCGTAGGCTTGAAGTATTATTGTTTTTATGTCAAATGATAGACTATTGCTTTGAATCACTCGTGTCTTAATATTCATGCCATGATTAGATATGTGATCAAGATTATGCTAGGTAGCATTCCACATCAAAAATTATCTTTTTTATCATTTACCTACTCGAGGACGAGCAGGAATTAAGCTTGGGGATGCTGATACGTCTCCGTCGTATCTATAATTTTTGATTGTTCCATGCCAATATTATTCAACTTTCATATACTTTTTGGCAACTTTTTATATTATTTTTGGGACTAACATATTGATCCAGTGCCAGTGCCAGTTCCTGTCTGTTGCATGTTTTTGGATTCGCATAATATCCATATCAAACGGAGTCCAAACGGGATAAAAACGGACGGAGCTTATTTTTGGAAAATATGGAAAATTCGGAAGGAAAATCAACGCGAACCAGCGCCCGAGGTTGTCACGAGGCAGGGGGCGCGCCCCCTACCCTCGTGAGCCCACCGTAAGGCGGTTGACGCTCTTCTTTTGCCGCAAGAAAGCTAATATTCGGAAAAAAATCACGGCGAAGGTTTCAGGCCAATCGGAGTTACGGATCTCCATATATATACGAAACGGTGAAACAGAGCCAGAGAACGCAGGACCAGAGAGAAACAGAGAGATAGATCCAATCTCGGAGGGGCTCTCGCCCCTCCCACACCATGGGAGCCGAGGACCAGAGGGGAAACCCTTCTCCCATCTAGGGAGGAGGTCAAGGAAGAAGAAGAAGAAGGGGGGCCCTCTCCCCCTTGCTTCTGGTGGCGCCGGAGCGCTGCCGGGGCCATCATTATCAACGCCATCTTCACCAACAACTTCACCGCCATCATCACCAACTCTTCGCCCCTCTATGCAGCGGTGTAACCTCTCTCTTACCCGCTGTAATTTGTACTTAAACATGGTGCTCAACACTATATATTATTTCCCAATGATGTATGTCTATCCTATGATGTTTGAATAGATCTGTTTTGTCCTAATGGCTATTTGATGATCAAGATTGGTTTGAGTTGTATGTTTTATTATTGGTGCTGTCCTATGGTGCTCTTCGTGTCGCGCAAGCGTGAGGGATTCCCGCTGTAGGGTTTGCAATATGCTTATGATTTGCTTATGGTGGGTGGCGTGAGTGACAGAAGCACAGACCCGAGTAAGTAGGTTGTTTGCGTATGGGATAAAGGGGACTTGATGCTTTAATGCTATGGTTGGGTTTTACCTTAATGAATCTTTAGTAGTTGCGGATGCTTGCTAGAGTTCCAATCATAAGTGCATATGATCCAAGTAGAGAAAGTATGTTAGCTTATGCATCTCCCTCAAATAAAATTGCAATAATGATTACCGGTCTAGTTATCGATTGCCTGGGGACAAATAACTTTCTTATTGACAAAAGCTCTCTACTAAAACTAATTTAGTTGTTTCTTTATCTAAACATCCCCTAGCTTTTATTTTCGTGTTCTTTACTTTCTTGCAAGCTTACCCAAAAACACCTACAAAGTACTTCTAGTTTCATACTTGTTCTAGGTAAAGCGAACGTCAAGCGTGCGTAGAGTTGTATCGGTGGTCGATAGAACTTGAGGGAATATTTGTTCTACCTTTAGCTCCTCATTGGGTTCGACACTCTTACTTATCGAAAGAGGCTACAATTGATCCCCTATACTTGTGGGTTATCAATGGGCCTATTGGGCCATAGTGGAGAGAAGGAGGCTGCCACAAGAGGTGGGGCACCCCCCCCCCCAGCCTAGACCGAGTTGGACTAAGGTTGGAGGCGCCCCCCTTTCCTTCTCCCTCTCCCCCTTTCCCCTTTCCCCTTTCCCCTTTCCGTTAGTTGGAAGGAGGGGGCCGAGCGAATCCTACTTGGACTAGGAGTCCAAGTAGGACTCCCCCCTTGGCGCGCCTCCCTTGGGCTGGCCACCTCCTCCTCCCCCTTTATATATGGGGGCGGGGGCACCCCAAAGGCACAACATCAATTGTCTTAGCCGTGTGTGGTGCCCCCTCCACAATTTACCAACTCGGTCATATTGTCGTAGTGCTTAGGCGAAGCCCTGCGCGGATCACATCACCAACACCATCACCACACCGTCGTGCTGACGGAACTCTCCCTCGTCCCTCTACTGGATCAAGAGCTCGAGGGACGTCATCGTGCTGAACGTGTGCTGAACAAGGAGGTGACGTACGTTCGGTACTTGGATCGGTTGGATCGTGAAGACGTTCGATTACATCAACTGCGTTACATAATGCTTTCGCTTTCGGTCTACGAGGGTACGTGGACACACTCTCACCTCTTGTTGCTATACATCTCCTAGTTAGATATTGCATGATCGTAGGAATTTTTTTGAATTACTACGTTCCCCAACAGTGGCATCCGAACCAGGTCTATGCGTAGATGTTATATGCACGAGTAGAACACAAAGAGTTGTGGGCGATAATAGTCATACTACTTACCACCAATGTCTTACTTTGATTCGGCGGTATTGTTGGATGAAGTAGCCCAGACTGACATTACATGACCGCGTTCATGAGACTGGTTCTACCGACGTGCTTCGCACACAAGTGGCTGGTGGGTGTTTGTTTCTCCAACTTTAGTTGAATCGAGTTTGACTACGGCCGGTCCTTGTTGAAGGTTAAAACATCACACTTGACGAAAAATCATTGTGGTTTTGATGCTTAGGTAAGAACGGTTCTTGCTAGAAGCCCATAGCAGCCACGTAAAACTTGCAACAACAAAGTAGAAGACGTCAAACTTGTTTTTGCAGGGCATGTTGTGATGTGATATGGTCAAGATGTGATGAGATATAAATTGTCGTATGAGATGATCATGTTTTGTAAAAGTGATAGGCAACTGGCAGGAGCCTTATGGTTGTCGCTTTATTGTATGAAATGCAATCGCCATGTAATTGCTCTACTATATCACTAAGCGGTAGCGATAGTCGTAGAAGCAATTGTTGGCAAGACGACAACGATGCTACGATGGAGATCAAGATGTCAAGTCGGTGACGGTGGAGATCATGACGGTGCTTTGGAGATGGAGATCAAAGGCACAAGATGATAATGGCCATATCATGTCACATATTTTGATTGCATGTGATGTTTATCCTTTATGCATCTTATTTTGCTTAGTATGGCGGTAGCATTATAAGATGACCCCTCACTAAATTTCAAGGTACAAGTGTTCTCCCTGAGTATGCACCGTTGCTACAGTTCGTTGTGCCGAGACACCACGTGATGATCGGGTGTGATAAGCTCTACGTTCACATACAACGGGTGCAAGCCAGTTTTGCACGTGCAGAATACTCGGGTTAAACTTGACGAGCCTAGCATATGCAGATATGGCCTCGGAACACTGAGACCAAAAGGTCGAACGTGAATCATATAGTAGATATGATCAACATAGTGATGTTCACCATTGAAAACAACTCCATCTCACGTGATGATCGGACATGGTTTAGTTGATATGGATCACGCGATCATTTAGATTACTAGAGGGATGTCTATCTAAGTGGGAGTTCTTAAGTAATATGATTAATTGAACTATAATTTATCATGAACTTAGTACCTGATAGTTTTTGCATATCTATGCTGTTGTAGATCAATGGCCCGTGCTACCATTCCCTTGAATTTTAATGCGTTCCTAGAGAAAGCTAAGTTGAAAGATGATGGTAGCAACTACACGGACTAGGTCCGTAACTTGAGGATTATCCTCATTGCTGCACGGAATAATTACGTCCTGGAAGCACCGCTAGGTGCAAGACCCGCTGCAGGAGCAACTCCGAACGTTATGAACGTCTGGCAGAGCAAAGCTGATGACTACTCGATAGTTTAGTGTGCCATGCTTTACAACTTAGAATCATGACTTCAAAGACGTTTTGAACGTCATGGAGCATATGAGATGTTCCAGGAGTTGAAGTTAATATTTCAAGCAAATGCTCGAGTTGAGATATATGAAGTCTCCAACAAGTTCTATAGCCACAAAATGGAGGAGAATAGTTCTGCCAGTGAACACATACTCAGAATGTCTGGGTACCACAACCACTTGACTCAGCTGGGAGTTAATCTTCCTGATGATAGTGTCATTGACAGAGTTCTTCAATCACTGCCACCAAGCTATAAAGGCTTTGCGATAAGCTATAATATGCAAGGGATGGAAAAGACAATTCCTGAACTCTTCGCGATGCTAAAAGCTGCAAAGGTAGAAATCAAGAAGGAGCATCAAGTGTTGATGGTTAACAATACCACTAGTTTCAAGAAAAAGGGCAAAGGGAAGAAGGGGAACTTCAAGAAGAACAGCAAGTCAGTTGCTGCTCAAGGGAAGAAACCCAAGTCTGGACCTAAGCCTAAGACTGTGTGCTTCTAATGCAAAGGGACTGGTCACTGGAAGCGGAACCGCCCCAAGTATTTGGCGGATAAGAAGGATGGCAAAGTGAAAGGTATATTTGATATACATGTTATTGACGTGTACCTTACTAATGCTCGTAGTAGCGCCTGGGTATTTGATACTGGTTCTGTTGCTCATATTTGCAACTCGAAACAGGGGCTACGGATTAAACGAACATTTGCTAAGGACGAGGTGACGATGCACGTGGGAAATGGTTCCAAAGTCGATGTGATCGCCGTTGGCACGCTACCTCTACATCTACCATCGAGATTAGTTTTAGACCTAAATAATTGTTATTTGGTGCCAGCGTTGAGCATGAATATTATATTTGGATCTTGTTTAATGCGAGATGGTTATTCATTTAAATCAAAGAATAATGGTTGTTCTATTTATATGAGTAATATCTTTTATGGTCATGCACCCTTGATGAGTGGTCTATTTTTGTTGAATCTCGATTGTAGCGATACACATATTCATAATATTGAAGCCAAAAGATGCAAAATTAATAATGATAGTGCAACTTATTTGTGGCACTGCCGCTTAGGTCATATTGGTGTAAAGCGCATGAAGAAACTCCATGTTGATGGGATTTTGGAATCAGTTGATTATGAATCACTTGATGCTTGCGAACCATGCCTCATGGGCAAGATGACTAAGACTCCGTTCTCCGGAACAATGGAGCGAGCAACTAACTTATTGAAAATAATACATACTGATGTATGCGGTCCGATGAGTGTTGAGGCTCGCGGCAGGTATCATTATTTTCTGACGTTCACAGATGATTTGTGCAGATATGGGTATATCTACTTAATAAAACATAAGTCTGAAACATTTGAAAAGTTCGAAGAATTTCAGAGTGAAGTGGAAAATCATCGTAACAAGAAAATAAAGTTTCTACGATCGGATCATGGAGGTGAATATTTGAGTTATGAGTTTGGTCTTCATTTGAAACTATGTGGAATAGTTTCGCAACTCACGCCGCCTGGAACACCACAGTGTAATGGTGTGTCCGAACGTCCTAACCATACTTTATTAGATATGGTGTGATCTATGATGTCTCTTAGCGATCTACCACCATTGTTCTGGGGTTATGCTTTAGAGACGGTTGCATTCACGTTAAATAGGGCACCATCTAAATCCGTTGAGACGACACCATATGAACTGTGGTTTGGCAAGAAACCTAAGTTGTCGTTTCTTAAAGTTTGGGGCTGCGATGTTTTGTGAAAAATCTTCAACCTGATAAGGTTGAACCCAAATCGGAGAAATGTGTCTTCCTAGGATACCCAAAGGAGACTGTTGGGTACACCTTCTATCATAGATCTGAAGGGAAGATATTCGTGAAGGAAATATGCCCTAGAGGCAATAATAAAGTTGTTATTTATATTTCCTTATATAATTATAAATGCTTATTATTCATGCTATAATTATATTAACCATAAACTTAGTACATGTGTGAATACATAGACAAATAGAGTGTCCCTAGTATGCCTCTACTTGACTAGCTCGTTAATCAAAGATGGTTAAGTTTCCTGACCATAGACATGTGTTGTCATTTGATGAACAGGATCACATCATTAGAGAATGATGTGATGGACAAGACCCATCTGTTAGCTTAGCATAATGATCATTTAGTTTTATTGTTATTGCTTTCTTCATGACTTATACATGTTCCTCCGACTATGAGATTATGCAACTCCCGAATACCAGAGGAACACCTCTTGTGCTATCAAATGTCACAACATAACTGGATGATTATAAAGATGCTCTATAGGTGTCTCCGATGGTGTTTGTTGAGTTGGCATAGATCAAGATTAGGATTTGTCACTCCGTGTATCGGAGAGGTATCTCGGGGCCCTCTCGATAATGTACATCAGTATGAGCCTTGCAAGCAGAGTGACTAATGAGTTAGTTGCAGGATGATGCATTACAGAACGAGTAAAGATACTTGCCGATAACAAGATTGATCTAGGTATGATGATACTGACGATCGAATCACGGGTAAGTACTGTACCGATGACAAAGGGAATAACGTATGTTGTTATGCGGTTCGACTGATAAAGATCTTCGTAGAATATATAGAAACCAATATGAGCATCCAGGTTCCGCTATTGGTTATTGACCGGAGATGTGTCTCGGTCATGCCTACATAGTTCTCGAACTCGTAGGGTCCGCACGCTTAACATTCGGTGACGATTTGTATTATGAGTTATGTGATTTGATGACTGAAGTTTGTTCGGAGTCCCGAATGAGATCACGGACATGAAGAGGAGTCTCGAAATGGTCGATATGTAAAGATTCATATATAGGACGATGTTATTTGGACACCGGAAGTGATCCGGGTGATACCAGGTCATCGGAAGGGGTTTCGGGCAACCCCCGGCAAAGATATGGGCTTAATGGGCCAAGTAAGGGAACACACCAGCCCACAAGGGGCTGGTGCGCCCCCTTGATACGTCTCCAATGTATGTACTTTTTCTCACGCTTTTCCTCTTGTTTTGGACTCTAATTTGCATGATTTGAATGAAACTAACCCCGGATTGATGCTGTTTTCAGCAGAACTACCATGGTGTTGTTTTTGTGCCGAAATAAAAGTTCTCAGAATGGAACAAAACTTTTTGAGGATTTTTTATACTAATAATAAGAATTTCTGGATCCAAGAACCACCGGAGAGGGGGCCCTGGGTGGGCACAACCCACCAGGGCACGCCCCCCTCTCCTGGCGCGCCCAGGTGGGTTGTACCCACCTGGTGGCCCCGCTGACGACCCCCCTGATACTATAAATTCACATATTTCCAAAAAAAATCAAGGAGAAAGAATTATCGCGATCCACGAGATGGAGCCGCCGCCAAGCCCTGTTCTTCCTCGGGAGGGCAGATCTGGAGTCCGTTTGGGGCTCCGGAGAGGGGGATCTTCGATCTTCGTCATCACCAACCTATCTTCATCGCCAATTCCATGATGCTCCACACCGGGAGTGAGTAATTCCTTCGTAGGCTCGTTGGTCGGTGAGGAGTTGGATGATATTCATCATGTAATCGAGTTAGTTTTGTTAGGGCATGATCCCTAGTATCCACTATGTTCTTAGATTGATGTTGCTATGACTTTGCCATGCTTAATGCTTGTCACTTTGGGCCCGGGTGCCATGATTTCAGATCTGAATCGTTTATGAATTCATCATTATATCCACGTTTTAGATCCGATCTCTTGCAAGTTATAGTCACCTACTACGGTTATGATCCGGCAACCCCGGATGACAACAACCGGGCCCACTCCCGGTGACGACGGTAGTTTGAGGAGTTCATGTATTCACTATGTGTTAATGCTTTGTTCTGGTTCTCTATTAAAAGGAGGCCTTAATATCCCTTAGTTTCCAATATGGACCCCGCTGCCACGGGAGGGTAGGACAAAAGATGCCATGCAAGTTCTTTTAATAAAGCACGTGTGACTATTTACAGAATACATGCCTACATTATATCGATGAACTGGAGCTAGTGCCGTATCGCCCTAGGTTACAACTGTCACATGATGAATATCAAGTCACCGATCCAATGCCTACGAATTTTTCCATGTTGTTTCTGCTAAGTTACTACTGCTATCATCACTGTTACACTTGCTACAAAATTACTGCTATCACTGTTACTGTTACTATTGCCGCTACTACTACTATCAAAACTATCAAACTACTGTGCTACTGATCACTTTGCTGCAGATAATTAATCTCCAGGTGTGGTTGAATTTACAACTCAGCTGCTAATACCTTCAAATATTCTTTGGCTCTGCTTGTGTCGAATCTATAAATTTGGGTTGAATACTCTACCCTCAAAAACACTTGCAATCCCCTATACTTGTGGGTTATCACCCCTATAGGGCCAGCCACGTGGGGAGAAAGGGAAAGGGGAGGATGAAAGGGAAAGTATGAAGTAGGACTTCTACTTCTTTCCCCTCCCCCCTCCTTCCTTTCCCCCTTGTCCAAATATGGTAGGGTGCGAATTGGACTAGGGGCCCAAGTAGGATTCCTCCTACTTGGGCGCGCCCTTGGCTGCCTCCCTCCCTCTCCCTCCTTTATATACGTGGGGAGGGCACCCCTAGAACACACATCAATTGTTCCTAGCCGTGTGCGCCCCCCCTCCGCAGTTAACACCTCGGTCATATCGTCGTAGTGCTTAGGCGAAGCCCTGCGCCGGTAACTTCATCATCACCGTCGCCACGCCGTTGTACTGACGGACCTCTCCCTTGTCCTCAACTGGATCAAGAGCTCGAGGGACTTCATCGTATTGAATGTGTGCTGAACACGGAGGTGCCATACGTTCGGTACTTGGATCGATTGGATCGTGAAGATGTTTGACTACTTCAATCGCATTACTAAACGCTTCCGCTTTCGGTCTATGAGGGTACGTGGACACACTCTCCCCTCTCGTTGCTATGCATCTCCTAGATAGATCTTGCGTGATCGTAGGATTGAAATATTGCGTTCCCCAACATTTCGTTGCTAAGAATGGGTCCTTTCTAGAGAAGGAGTTTCTCTCGAAAGAAGTGAGTGGGAGGAAAGTAGAACTTGATGAGGTAATTGCACCTTCTCCCGAATTGGAAAGTAGTTCATCACAAAAATCTACACCAATTAGTGAGGAAGCTAATGATGATGATCATGAAACTTCAGATCAAGCCACGACGCTCTGCTTGGAACTGCACCAACTGACAGCTCCACCATTCAATATAAATACGTATCTGGTTTGTGACTTAGAGTCATCCGGATCGGTGTAAAAGCTTGCATCAGCGTAACTCTTTACGACGAACTCTTTATCACCTCCATAACCGAGAAATATCTCCTTAGTCTTCTAAGGATAATTTTGACCGTTGTCAAGTGATCCACTCCTGGATCAATATCGTACCCCTTGTCAAACTCATGGCAAGGTACACAATAGGTTTGGTACACAGCATAGCATACTTTATAGAACCTATGGTTGAGGCATAGGGAATGACTTTCATTCTCTTTCTATTTTCTGCCGTGGTCGTGTTTTGAGTCTTACTCAACTTTACACCTTGCAATACAGGCAAGAACTCTTTCTTTGACTGTTCCATTTTGAACGACTTCAAAAATCTTGTCAAGGTATGTACTCATTGAAAAATCTTATCAAGCGTCTTGATCTATCTCTATAGATATTGATGCCCAATATATAAGCAACTTCATCGAGGTCTATCTTTGAAAAACTCCTTTCAAACACTCCTTTATGCTTTCCAGAAATTTCTACATTGCTACCTCTTGAGCATTGCGTTGGTTTTCCCTGAAGAGGAAGGGATGATGCAGCAAAGTAGCGTAAGTATTTCCCTCAGTTTTTGAGAACCAAGGTATCAATCCAGTAGGAGGCTACGTGCGAGTCCCTCGTACCTGCACAAAACAAATAAATCCTCGCAACCAACGCAAATAGGGGTTGTCAATCCCTATCAGGCCACTTACGAGAGTGAGATCTGATAGATATGATAAGATAATATTTTTGGTATTTTTATGATAAAGATGCAAAGTAAAATAAAGGCAAAGTAAATAACAAAGGAAATAACTAAGTAGTAGGAGATTAATATGATGAAGGTAGACCCGGGGGCCATAGGTTTCACTAGTGGCTTCTCTCGAGAGCATAAGTATTCTACGGTGGGTGAACAAATTACTGTTGAGCAATTGACAGAATTGAGCATAGTTATGAGAATATCTAGGTATGATCATGTATATAGGCATCACGTCCGAGACAAGTAGACCGACTCCTGCCTGCATCTACTACTATTACTCCACTCATCAACCGCTATCCAGCATGCATCTAGAGTATTAAGTTAAAAACAGAGTAACGCCTTAAGCAAGATGACATGATGTAGAGGGATAGACTCATGCAATATGAAGAAAACCCCATCTTGTTAACCTCGATGGCAACAATACAATACGTGCCTTGCTGCCCCTACTGTCACTGGGAAAGGACACCGCAAGATTGAACCCAAAGCTAAGCACTTATCCCATTGCAAGAAAGATCAATCTAGTAGGCCAAACCAAACTGATAATTCAAAGAGACTTGCAAAGATAACCAATCATACATAAAAGAATTCAGAGAAGATTCAAATATTATTCATAGACTGACTTGATCATAAACCCACAATTCATCGGTCTCAACAAACACACCACAAAAAGAAGATTACATCGAATAGTTCTCCACAAGAGAGGGGGAGAACATTGTATTGAGATCCAAAAAGAGAGAAGAAGTCATCTAGCTACTAACTATGGACCCGTAGGTCTGAGGTAAACTACTCACACTTCATCGGAGGGGCTATGGTGTTGATGTAGAAGCCCTCCGTGATCGATGCCCCCTCTGGCGGAGCTCCGGAACAGGCCCCAAGATGGGATCTCGTGGATACAAAAAGTTGCGGCGGTGGAATTAGGGTTTTGGCTCTGTATCTGATCGTTTGGGGGTACATAGGTATATATAGGAGGAAGGAGTACATCGGTGGAGCAACAGGGGGCCCACAAGGGTGGAGGGCACGCCTGGGGGGTAGGCGCGCCCCCCTACCTCGTGGCCTCCAATTTTCTTTTTTGACGTAGGGTCCAAGTCTCCCGGGTCTTTTTCATTGAGAAAATCACGTTCTCGAAGGTTTCATTCTGCTTGGACTCCGTATGATATTCCTTTTCTTCGAAACCCTAAAACAGGCAAAAAAATAGCAATTCTGGGCTGGGCCTCCGGTTAATATGTTAGTCCCAAAAATAATATAAAAGTGGATAATAAAGCCCAATAATGTCCAAAACAGTAGATAATATAGCATGGAGCAATCAAAAATTATAGATACGTTGGAGACGTATCAAGCATCCCCAAGCTTAATTCCTGCTCGTCCTCGAGTAGGTAAATGATAAAAAACAGAATTTTTGATGCGGAGTGCTACTTGGCATAATTTTGTAACGCCCTGTATGTAACTTGCCATATTTGTATTCCAACTCTTGCCATTTTCGGCACTAAGTTATGATATTTCCCTCGTGGTTGGGTTTTGTCTTCGTTTTGCTTTTGCCTTTGTCATTCATCTCATATCATGTCATCATGTGCATCGCATTTGCATACGTGTTCGTCTCATGCATCCGAGCATTTTCCCCGTTGTCCGTTTTGCATTCCGGCACTCCTATGTCCTCCAGTGTCCCCTTTTGCCTCTTTTCGTGTGTGGGTGTTAAACGTTCTCGGATTGGGCCGAGACTTGCCAAGCGGCCTTGGTATACTACCGGTAGACCGCCTGTTAAGTTTCGTGTCATTTGGACTTCGTTTGATACTCCAACGGTTAACCGAGGAACCGTAAAGGTCTCGTGTGTGTTGCAGCCCAACACCCCTCCAAAGTGGCCCAAAACCCACCTAAACCCCCTCCATCCTCTCGGTCGTTCGATCACTATCGCGTGGCCGAAAACCGTGCTCAATTTGGAGTCTCCTAGCTCCTTTTATGTATAAATAGGTGCCTCCCCCAAAAATCCCGGATCAAACCCTACCCTAACCTTCCCCTCGCGCCGCCGGACATTTCCTCCCCACGGACGGACATGTCCGCCGCCCTCGTCGCCGCCACGTGTCGCCTCCTGGTTCGTTGAGGCGCCGCGCCCACTTCGCCATCCGACCCGCGCGCCGGCCCGCCGGGGCCCAGGCGGGGCCCTCCCGGCCCACGTGTCCACCTACCGCCGCCTGCGAGCCGCGTGCCTCCCGCGCCGCCTCGCCGCCTCCTTCGCTGCCGGCCACCGCCGCCATCACCGGCCGCCACCAGCTCACCGGGTCGCCGCTCCCCGTCCGCCGCCTCGCGTCGCCCGGAGCTCGCCGCGCCGTCCCCCGTCTCCGGCTCCGGCCCCCATCGCATCCTCCTCGTCACCAGCGTTCAGATCCGGCAACTCCGGCGGTCACTCTCTTCTCCGGTGAGCTCGCGCCACCGCCTCAGTTCGCGTGCGCTAGATCTAGCTACAGTAACCCTAGATCTCGAGGTTGTTTTTTTCCACTAAGTCCTCAGTTTGCATTATTTTTAGCATTCTTCATCATGTCATATCTTTGCATCCGTAGCTCCGTTTTGGGCGTGTAGCATATCAAATTGTTCTACTGGATGTGCACTTCATTTCATCCCATTGCACCATGTTCATTTGAGTTCATCTTGATGCCCTAAATGTTGTTGCAAGAGTGCCATGTAATGTTAGTTTCAGATTCTTAACAGATTATGGACATTTGTCATTTTTGCAATGTTGAATGTGTGCCTCCTATGAACTTGAGCCCTACATGTGTTTTGGGCTATGCCATGCCATCTTTACAGGGGTATATGCCATGTATTTTTGTGATCATTGTGGTGACTAGCACAAGCATGCAAAGTAGCTCTCGTGATGTTGCTGATTTCAGGGACTTAGAATTCTTCTAAGTCATTTCCCTGATGTTATTTTTATGCCATGTATTCATGTTGCTACAGAGTGATCCATGCCTCTTTTGAGCATGTTCAGTAAGGATGATTTTGAGATATTGTTATTTTCTTTCCATCCATGTCTTTGTTTGCAATTATGGAGCACCCTAGCATGACTCAATCTTGCTCTACTTTTGCTATAAAATGTTCCTGGCAGATTGTTTACGTGTTAATAAATTTTGTTGAGGTTGTTGTAGTTTATCCTTGCATGCTATGAGGTTGTTCTTGCCATGGTTAGCTTATTGAACATTTCTTCTTGTTGGGTGTATGCTTAGTTTGTCATTAAATGCGTTGTGGTGAGTGCATCGAGCTCGCAAACATGCCTACGTAACTCTGTTTTTGACATGCCCAGTTTTCTGCTAAGTCTGAATCTGTTAATGAAACTTGCTATGTTCACATGGTTGCCATTGTATTTTCTGATTCCTTTTGGCTTATGGTCAGTAAGGGACTTTTGTTATATGCTTTGAGTAGTTTCATGCCATGCCTTGATTTTCCATGATATGTTCCTCTAGCATGTTGTTATCTTGCTCTAAACATTGCTTCCTGATGTTAAATCCTGACATGTTATTTTCACTAAGTCTGTGAACCTGATATCTTTTGCACTTTTGCCATGCTTGTTTGAACCTGCTATTGTGTGAATTAGCCATAGCTCAGTGTTCATATTTTGTCAAGCATCTTGAGTGGATCACTGCCATGTGCTTTCTTGCTATGTTAGAGTGCAGTAGCTTAGTTTCTTGTTGCATTCTAGATGGCATCGTGCTGTTAATCACAGGATAGTGCCATTATTGTTTTGCTTGCCATTTGCAAACTGTGCATCCGATTCCGGTGATCTTTATATCGATTTCGACCGAAATCAACTCATCTTTCCAGCGACACTCTTGGTTTGCCAAGTTGAGGACTGGTTCAATCTTTTCCTTCCGAGTATGCATATGCATTGCATATTACGTCCCGCATATCATGCCATGTTTTGCATCATGTTGCTTGCGCATTGCACCGTGGTTGATTGTGGTTCCCTTTGTTTGTGTTCTTTCTTTGGGTAGAGCCGGGAGACGAGTATGTGATCGAGGAACCCGTTGAGTACGCTTACGAGGATCAAGCTTACATCAACTCGGAGAACTTTGCAGACAGGATGACCATACCCTCGAAATCACTTCTATCTTTGCTTGCTAGATGCTCGCTCTATTTCTATGCCTATGCTACGATACCTACCACATGCTTTACCATGCCTCCCATATTGCCATGTCAAACCTCTAACCCACCTTGTCCTAGCAAACCGTTGTTTGGCTATGTTACCGCTTGCTCAGCCCCTCTTATAGCATTGCTAGTTGCAGGTGAAGATTGGAGCTTGTTCCTTGTTGGAACATGATTATTGTTGGGATATCATTATTATATCTTGTTTACTTTAATGCATCTATATACTTGGTAAAGGGTGGAAGGCTCGGCCTTATGCCTGGTGTTTTGTTCCACTCTTGCCGCCCTAGTTTCCGTCATACCGGTGTTATGTTCCTTGATTTTGCGTTCCTTACGCGGTTGGCTAATAATGGGAACCCCTTGATAGTTCGCCTTGAATAAAACTCTTCCAGCAAGGCCCAACATTGGTTTTACCATTTGCCACCTAGCCTTTTTTTCCCTTGGGTTCCGCGGACTCAAGGGTCATCTTTATTTTAAACCCCCGGGCCAGTGCTCCTCTGAGTGTTGGTCCAACCTGTCAGCTGCCGGTGGCCACCAGGGGCAACTCTGGGCTGGCCTATCGGAACCTTGGACAATCCGGTGTGCCCTGAGAATGAGATATGTGCAGCTCCTATCGGGATTGTCGGCACATTCGGGTGGCTTTGATGGTTTAGTTTTACCATTGTCGAGATGTCTTGTAACCGGGATTCCGAGTCTGATCAGGCCGTCCTGGGAGAAGGAATAGCATTCGTTGACTGTGAGAGCTTGTGATGGGCTAAGTTGGGACACCCCTGCAAGGTTTTGAACTTTCGAAAGCCGTGCCCGCGGTTATGGGCAGATGGGAATTTGTTAATGTCCACTTGCAGAAAACCTGAAACTTAACTTAATTAAAATGGATCGACAACGTGTGTAGCCGTGATGGTCTCTTTTCGGCAGAGTCCGGGAAGAGAACACGGTCTCGGGTTATGCTTGAACGTAAGTATTTCTAGGATCACTTCTTGATCATAGATTCTCGAACGTGCTTTGCCTTCTCTTCTCGCTCTCTTTTGCGTATGTTAGCCACCATATATGATAGTGCTTGTTGCAGCTCCACCTCATACCTTTTCCCTACCCATAAGCTTAAATAGTCTTGATCGCGAGGGTGTGAGATTGCTGAGTCCCCGTGACTCACAGATTACTTCCAAAACCAGATGCAGGTGCCGATGATACCATCCCAGGAGATACGACTGAGCTCAAGTGGGAGTTTGATGAGGACTCAGGACGATACTATGTTTCCTTTCCAGACGATCAGTAGTGGAGCCTAGTTGGGGCGATTGAGGACATTATGCATTTGGGGTTGTCTTTATTTTGGTTCCGTAGTCGGACCTTGATTGCATCTGGATGATTGTAATGTTATATTTATGTATTGCGTGAAGTGGCGATTGTAAGCCAACTATGTACCTCTTTCTTATTCAGTACATGGGATGTGTAAAGATTACCCCTCTTGCGACATTGCCTACAATGCGGTTATGCCTCTAAGTCATGCTCCGACACGTGGGAGATATAGCCGCATCGTGGGTGTTACAAATTTTAATGTAATTCTTCTTAATTGTGGTATGAATATTCAGATCCGAAAGATTCAAGACAAAAGTTCATATTGACATAAAAATAATAATACTTCAAGCATACTAACTAAGCAATTATGTCTTCTCAAAATAACATGGCAAAAGAAAGTTCATCCCTACAAAATCATATGGTTTAGTCATGTTTCATTTTCGTCACACAAGAATGCTCTCATCATGCACAACCCCGATGACAAGCCAAGCAATTGTTTCATACTTTAGTAATCTCAAACCTATAAACTTTCACGCAATATATGAGCGCGAGCCATGGACATAGCACTATGGGTGGAATAGAATATAATGAGGGGGGTTATGTGGAGAAGACAAAAAATGAGAAAGTCTCACATCAACGAGGCTAATCCATGGGCTATGGATATGCCCACCGATTGATGTTAATGCAAGGAGTAGGGATTGCCATGCAACGGATGCACTAGAGCTATAAATGTATGAAAGCTCAACAAAAGAAACTAGTGGGTGTGCATCCAACTTGCTTGCTCATGAAGACCTAGGGCACTTGAGGAGGCCCATTGTTGGAATATACAAGCCAAGTTCTATAATGAAAAATTCCCACTAGTATATGAAAGTGACAAAACAAGAGACTCTCTAACATGACGAGTAAGGTGCTACTTTGAAGCACAAGTGTGGCAAAGGATAGTAACATTGTCCCTTCTCTCTTTTTCTCTCATTTTTTTCTTTTTTTGGGACTTCTCTTTTTTTATGGCCTTCCTCTCTTTTTGGGCCTTTTTTGCCTTTTTTTATTCCTCACTTGGGACAATGCTCTAGAAAATGATGATCATCACACTTCTATTTATTTACAACTCAATAATTACAACTCGATACTAGGACAAAAGATGACTCTATATGAATGCCTCTGGCGGTGTACCAGGATATGCAATGGACCAAGAGTGACATGTATGAAAGAATTATGAACGGTGGCTTTGCCACAAATACTATGTCAACTACATGATCATGCTAAGCAATATGAAAATAATGAATGTGTCATGATGAACGGAATGATAGAAAGTTGCATGGCAATATATCTCGGAATGGTTATGGAAATGCCATAATAGGTAGGTATGGTGGCTGTTTTGAGGAAGATATAGGGAGATTTATGTGTGAAAGAGTGTATCATATCACGGGGTTTGGATGCACCGGCGGAGTTTGCGCCAACTCTCAATGTGAGAAAGGGCAATGCACGGTACCGAAGAGGCTAGCAAGGATGGAAGGGTGAGAGTGCGTATAATCCATGGACTCAACATTAGTCATAAAGAACTCACATACTTATTGCAAAAATCTACAAGTCATCAAAAACCTCGGTACTACGCACATGCTCCTAGGGGGATAGATTGGTAGAGAAAGACCATCGCTCGTCCCCGACCGCCACTCATAAGGAAGACAATCAAATAACACCTCATGTTTCAAATTTGTTGCATAACGTTTACCATACGTGCATGCTACGGGACTTGCAAACTTCAACACAAGTATTTCTCAATTTCACAACTACCCAACTAGCACGACTTTGATATTATTACCTCCATATCTCAAAACAATCATCAAGCATCAAACTTCTCTTAGTATTCAAAACACTCTTAAGAAAATTTTATTAATCTTGAACACCTAGCATATTAGGATTTTAAGCAAATTACCATGCTACTAAAATTCTCAAAATAATCTAAGTGAAGCATGAGAGATCAATAGTTTCTATAAAACAAATCCACCACCGTGCTATAAAAGATATAAGTGAAGTACTAGAGCAAAACTATATAACTCAAAAGATATAAGCGAAGCACATAGAGTATTCTAACAAATTCCAAATAATGTATGGCTCTCTCAAAAGGTGTGTACAGCAAGGATGATTGTGGTAAACTAACAAGCAAAGACTCAAATCATACAAGACGCTCCAAGTAAAACACATATCATGTGGCGAATAAAAATATAGCTCCAAGTAAAGTTACCGATAGAAGTAGACGAAAGAGGGGATGCCTTCCGGGGCATCCCCAAGCTTTGGCTTTTAGGTGTCCTTAGATTATCTTGGGGGTGCCATGTGCATCCCCAAGCTTAGGCTCTTGCCACTCCTTGTTCCATAATCCATCAAATCTTTACCCAAAACTTGAAAACTTCACAACACAAAACTTAAAGTAGAAAATCTCGTGAGCTCCGTTAGCGAAAGGAAATAAAAGACCACTTAAAGGTATTGTAATGAACTAATTCTTTATTTATATTGGTGTTATAACTACTGTATTCCAACTTCTCTATGGTTTATAAACTATTTTACTAGCCATAGATTCATCAAAATAAGCAAACAACACACGAAAAACAGAATCTGTCAAAAACAGAACAGTCTGTAGTAATATGTATCTAGCGCAAGATCTGGAACCCCAAAAATTCTAAAATAAATTTCTGGACGTGAGGAATTTATCTATTAATCATCTGCAAAAATAATTAACTAAATATCACTTTCCAAATAAAAATGACAGAAGTTCTCGTGAGCGCTAAAGTTTCTGTTTTTTACAGCAAGTTCAACAAGACTTTCCCCAAGTCTTCCCAACGGTTCTACTTGGCACATACACTAATTAAACACAAAAACACAACCAAAACAGAGGCTAGATAAATTATTTATTACTAAGCAGGAGCAAAAAGCAAGGAATAAAAATAAAATTGGGTTGCCTCCCAACAAGCGCTATCGTTTAACACCCCTGGCTAGGCATAACAATCAAGAATAGATCTAGGTATTGCCATCTTTGGTAGGCAATCCATAAGTGGCTCTCATAATAGATTCATAAGGTAATTTAATTTTATTTCTATGAAAGTGTTCCATGCCTTTCCTTAATGGAAATTGGAATCTAATATTTCCTTCCTTCATATCAATAATTGCACCAATCGTTCTAAGGAAAGGTCTACCAAGAATAATAGGACATGAAGGATTGCAATCTATGTCAAGAACAATAAAATCTACGGGCACATAATTCCTATTTTCAACAATAAAAACATCATTAATTCTTCCCATAGGTTTCTTAATAGTGGAATCTGCAAGGTGCAAGTTTAGAGAGCAATCATCAAAATCACGGAAACCTAACAAATCACACAAAGTCTTAGGAATCATGGAAACACTAGCACCCAAATCACGTAAAGCATAGCATTCATGATCTTTAATTTTAATTTTAATAGTTGGTTCCCACTCATCATAAAGTTTTCTAGGGATAGAAACTTCCAATTCAAGTTTTTCTTCATAAGATTGCATCAAGGCATCAACGATATGTTTAGTAAACGCTTTATTTTGACTATAAGCATGAGGAAAATTTAGCACGGATTGCAACAAGGAAATATAATCAATCAAAGAGCAATTTTCATAGTTAAATTCCTTGAAATCCATAATAGTGGGTTTAGCAACATCTAGGGTTTTAATTTCTTCAATCCCACTTTTATCAAATTTAGCATCAAGATCAACAAATTCCGAATTCTTGGAACGCCTTCTAGGTAAGGGTGGATCATATTCAGTCCCATCATTATCAAGATTCATATTGCAAAACAAAGATTTAATAGGGGGCACATTAATAACTTTTAGATCTTCATCTTTATTTTCATAGGAACTAGAAGAACACGCTCTTATAAAGGCATCTTTCTTAGCACGTATGCTAGCGGTTCTTTCTTTGCACTCATCAATGGAAATTCTCATGGCTTTGAGAGACTCATTGATATCATGCTTAGGTGGAATAGATCTAAGTTTCAAAGAATCAACATCAAGAGAAATTCTATCAATGTTCCTAGCCAAATGATCAATCTTAAGCAATTTTTCTTCAATCATAGCATTAAAATTCTTTTGCGAAGTAATAAATTCTCTAATATTTGATTCAAAATCAGAGGGAATCTTATTATAATTTCCATAAGAATTGTTGTAGGGATTACCATAATTATTAGAGGGATTACTAGGATAAGGCCTAGGGTTGAAATTTCCTCTATACGCGTTGTTACCAAAATTGTTCCTACCAACAAAATTCACATCCATAGATTCATTATTATTCTCAATCAAAGTAGACAATGGCATATAATTAGGATAAGAAGAAACACTTTTATTAGCAAATAATTTCATAAGTTCATCCATCTTTCCACTCAAAACATTAATTTCTTCTATCGCATGCACCTTTTTATTAGTAGATCTTTTAGTATGCCATTGAGAATAATTAACCATAACATTATCTAGGAGTTTAGTAGCTTATCCTAAAGTTATTTCCATAAAAGTGCCTCCCGCGGCCGAATCTAAAAGATTTCTAGAAGCAAAATTCAATCCGGCATAAAAATTATGAACAATCATCCACAAATTTAAACCATGAGTAGGGCAATTGCGTATCATTAGTTTCATTCTCTCCCAAGCTTGTGCAACATGATCATGATCAAGTTGCTTAAAATTCATAATATCGTTTCTAAGAGAGATGATCTTACCGGGAGGAAAATACTTAGAGATAAAAGCATCTTTGAACTTATTCCATGAATCAATACTATTTTTAGGCGAAGACAAAAACCAAGCTTTAGCATGATCTCTAAGCGAAAAAGGAAATAGCTTCAATTTAAAATATAATTATCCACATCTTTCTTATTTTGCATGTCACATAAATCAACGAAGCTATTTAGATGGGTAGTGGCATCTTCACTAGGAAGGCCGGAAAACGGATCTTTCATGACAAGATTCAGCAAAGCAGTATTAATTTCACAAGATTCGGCATCGATAAGAGGAGCAATCGGAGTGCTAATAAAATCATTGTTGTTGGTATTGGTGAAGTCACACAATTTAGTATTATCTTGAGCCATCGTGACAAGCAAGCAAACTAACACACAAGCAAACAAAAAGCAAGCGGGCAAAAAGAGGCAAATAGAGAAAGAGAGGGAGGATAGAGAGAGAGAGGGCAAATAAAATGGCAAGGGTGAAGTGGGGGAGAGGAAAACGAGAGGCAAATGGAAAATAATGTAATGCGGGAGATAAGGGTATGTGATGGGTACTTGGTATGTTGACTTTTGCATAGACCTCCCCGGCAACGGCGCCAGAAATCCTTTGCTACCTCTTGAGCACTGCATTGGTTTTCCCCGAAGAGGAAGGGATGATGCAGCAAAGTAGCGTAAGTATTTCCCTCAGTTTTTGAGAACCAAGATATCAATCCAGTAGGAGGCTACACGTGAGTCCCTCGTACCTGCACAAAACAAATAAATCCTCACAACCAACGCAAATAGGGGTTGTCAATCCCTATAAGGCCACTTACGAGAGTGAGATCTGATAGATATGATAAGATAATATTTTTGGTATTTTTATGATAAAGATGCAAAGTAAAATAAAGGCAAAGTAAATAACAAAGGAAATAACTAAGTATTAGGAGATTAATATGATGAAGGTAGACCCGGGGGCCATAGGTTTCACTAGTGGCTTCTCTTGAGAGCATAAGTATTCTACGGTGGGTGAATAAATTACTGTTGAGAAATTGACAGAATTGAGCATAGTTATGAGAATATCTAGGTATGATCATGTATATAGGCATCACGTCCGAGACAAGTAGACCGACTCCTGTCTGCATCTACTACTATTACTCCACTCATCGACCGCTATCCAGCATGCATCTAGAGTATTAAGTTAAAAACAGAGTAACGCCTTAAGCAAGATGACATGATGTAGACGGATAGACTCATGCAATATGAAGAAAACCCCATCTTGTTATCCTCGATGGCAACAATACAATACGTGCCTTGATGCCCCTACTGTCACTTGGAAAGGACACCGCAAGATTGAACCCAAAGCTAAGCACTTCTCCCGTTGCAAGAAAGAGCAATCTAGTAGGCCAAACCAAACTGATAATTTGAAGAGACTTGCAAAAATAACCAATCATACATAAAAGAATTCAGAGAAGATTCAAATATTATTCATAGATAGACTTGATCATAAACCCACAATTCCTCGGTCTCAACAAACACACCGCAAAAAGAAGATTACATTGAATAGTTCTCCACAAGAGAGGGGGGGGACATTGTATTGAGATCCAAACAGAGAGAAGAAGTCATCTAGCTACTAACTATGGACCCATAGGTCTGAGGTAAACTACTCACACTTCATTGGAGGGGCTATGGTGTTGATGTAGAAGCCCTCCGTGATCGATGCCCCCTCCGGCGGAGCTCCGGAACAGGCCCCAAGATGGGATCTCTTGGATACAGAAAGTTGCGGCGGTGGAATTAGGGTTTTGGCTCCGTATCTGATAGTTTGGGGGTACGTAGGTATATATAGGAGGAAGGAGTACGTCGGTGGAGCAACAGGGGGCCCACGAGGGTGGAGGGCGCGCCTGGGGGTGGTAGGTGCGCCCCCTACCTCGTGGCCTCCTCTTTTCTTTCTTGACGTAGGGTCCAAGTCTCCCGGGTCTTGTTCGTTGAGAAAATCAAGTTCCCGAAGGTTTCATTCCGTTTGGACTCCGTTTGATATTCCTTTTCTTCGAAACCCTAAAACAGGCAAAAAACAGGAATTCTGGGCTAGGCCTCCGGTTAATAGGTTAGTCCCAAAAATAACATAAAAGTGGATAATAAAGCCCAATAATGTCCAAAACAGTAGATAATATAGCATGGAGCAATCAAAAATTATAGATACGTTGGAGACGTATCATACATCATTTCCGATCAACAATATGTCATTCATATATACTTATCAGAAAGGTTGTAGTGCTCCCACTCACTTTTTTGTAAATACGGGCTTCACCGCAAGTCTGTATAAAACTTTATGCTTTCATCAACTTATAAAAGCGTATATTCCAACTCCGAGATGCTTGCACCAGTCCATAGATGGATTGCTGGAGCTTGCACATTTTGTTAGCACCTTTAGGATTGACAAAACCTTATGGTTGTATCATATACAACTCTTCTTTAATAAATCCATTAAGGAATGCAGTTTTGATATCCATTTGTCAGATTTCATAAAATGTGGCAATTGCTAACATGATTCGTATAGACTTTAAGCATCAATACGAGTGAGAAAATCTCATTGTAGTCAACATCTTGAATTTATCAAAAACCCTTTTCGACAAGTCGAGCTTTGTAGATAGTAACACTACTATCAGTGTCCTTCTTCCTCTTGATGATCCATTTATTCTCAATGGCTTGCCGATCATCGGGCAAGTCCACCAAAGTCCACACTTCATTCTCATACATGGATTCTATCTTAGATTTCATGGCCTCAAGCCATCTTGCGGAATCTGGGCTCATCATCGCTTCCTCATAGTTCGTAGGTTCGTCATGGTCAAGTAACATGACTTCTAGAACAGGATTACCGTACCACTCTGGTGCGGATCGTACTTTGGTTGACCTATGAGGTTCGGTAGTAACTTGATCTGAAGTTTCATGATCATCATTGTTAGCTTCCTCACTGATTGCTGTAGGAATCACATGAACTGATTTCTGTGATGAACCACTTTCCAATTCGAGAGAAGGTACAATTACCTCATCAAGTTCTACTTTCCTCCCACTGACTTCTTTCGACAGAAACTCCTTCTCTATAAAGGATCCACTCTTAGCAACAAAGATCTTGCCTTCGGATCTGTGATAGAAGGAGTACCCAACAGATTCTTTTGGGTATCCTATGAAGACGCACTTCTCCGATTTGGGTTTGAGCTTATCAAGCTGAAACTTTTTCACATAAGCATCGCAACCCGAAACTTTAAGAAATGATAGCTTAGGTTTCTGACTTATGATGGTCTGCCAGGTTATGACTGTCTGCCGGGTTATCATCTGACTTAACACCTGCCGGGTTATCATCTGACTTAACACGTGTAGGGTTATCATCTGACTTAACACGTGTAGGGTTATCATCTGACTTAACACCTGCCGGTTTACCAGGTCCCAGCCGGGTTATAACTCCGGCCGGATCATACTGCGGGATATATCCCCGATACATAGTTCATATGGTGTCGTCTCAACAGATTTTTAGACGGTGCCCTATTTAACGTGAATGCAGCTGTCTCTAATGCATAACCCCAAAACGATAGTGGTAAATCGGTAAGAGACATCATAGATCACACCATATCTAATAAAGTACGGTTATCACGTTCGGACACACCATTACGCTGTGGTGTTCCAGGTGGCGTGAGTTGCGAAACTACTCCACATTGTTTCAAATGAAGGCCAAACTCGTAATTCAAATATTTGCCTCCATGATTAGATCGTAGAAACTTTATTTTCTTGTTACGATGATTCTCAATTTCACTCTGAAATTCTTTGAACTTTTCAAATGTTTCAGACTTGTGTGTTCATTAAGTAGATATACCCATATCTGCTCAAGTCATCTGTGAAGGTCAGAAAATAATGATACCCGCTGTGAGCCTCAACACTCATCGGACCGCATACATCGGTATGTATTATTTCCAATAAGTCAGTGTCTCACTCCATTGTTCTGGAGAACGGAGTCTTAGTCATCTTGCCCATGAGGCATGGTTCGCAAGCATCAAGTGATTCCAAAAGCCCACCGGCATGGAGTTTCTTCATGCGCTTTACACCAATATGACCTAAACGGCAGTGCCACAAATAAGTTGCACTATCATTATTAACCTTGCATCTTTTGGCTCCAATATTATGAATATGTGTATCACTACAATCGAGATTCAATAAACCATTCACCTTGGGTGTATGACCAGAGAAGGTTTTATTCATGTAAACAGAATAACATATATTCTTTGACTTAAATGAATAATCGTATTGCAATAAACACGATCCAATCATATTATGCTCAATGCAAACACCAAATAACATTTATTTTAGGTTCAACACTAACCCTGAAGGTAAAGGGAGTGTGCGATGGTGATCTTATCAGCCTTGGAATCACTTCCAACACACATCGTCACCTTGGCCTCAACTAGTGTCTGTTCATTTTATAACTCCTGTTTCAAGTTACTAATCATAGCAACTGAACCAGTATCAAATACCCAGGGGCTACTAGGAATACTAGTAAAGTACACATCAATAACATGTATACCATATATACTTTTGTTCACTTTGCCATCCTTCCTATCCGCCAAGTATTTGGGGCAGTTCCGCTTTCAGTGACCATTTCCTTTGCAGTAGAAGCACTCAGTTTCAAGCTTGGGTATAGCTTTGGGCTTCTTCATGGGAGTGGCAACTTGCTTATCATTCTTCTTGAAGTTCCCTTTCTTTTCCTTGCCATTTTACTTGAAACTAGTGGTCTTGTCAACCATCAACACTTGATGCTTTTCTTGATTTCTACCTTCGCCGATTTCAACATCACGAAGAGCTCGTGGAATCGTTTTCATCATCCCTTGCATATTATAGTTCATCACGAAGTTCCAGTAACTTGGTGATAGTGATTAGAGAACTCTGTCAATCACTATCTTATCTGGAAGATTAACTCCCACTTGATTCAAGCGATTGTAGTACTCAGACATTCTGAGCACATGCTCACTGGTTGAGCTATTCTCCTCCATCTTGTAGGCAAAAATACTTGTCAGAGGTCTCATACCTCTCGACTCGAGCATGAGTCTGAAATACCAATTTCAACTCTTGGAACATCTCATATGCTCCATGGCGTTTCAAAACATTTTTTAAGTCCCGGTCCTAAGCCGTAAAGCATGGTGCACTAAACTATCAAGTAGTCATCATACCAAGCTTGTCAAACGTTCATAACATTTGCATTTGCTCCTGCAATAGTTCTGTCACCTAGCGGTGCGTCAAGGACATAATTCTTCTATGCAGCAATGAGGATAATCCTCATATCACGGACCTAGTCCGCATCATTGCTACTATCAACTTTCAACTTAGTTTTCTCTAGGAACATATCATAAATAAAACGGGGAATCTATACGTGAGCAATTGATCTACAACATAGATGTGCAAATACTATCAGGACTAAGTTCATGATAAATTTAAGTTCAATTAATCATATTACTTAAGAACTCCCACTTAGATAGACATCCCTCTAGTCATATAAATGATCATGTGATCCATATCAACTAAACCATATCCGATCATCACGTGAGATGGAGTAGCTTTCAATGGTGAACATCACTATGTTGATCATATCTACTATATGATTCACATTCGACCTTTCAGTCTCAGTGTTTCGAGGCCATATCTGCATATGCTAGGCTCGTCAAGTTTAACCCGAGTATTCTGCATGTGCAAAACTGGCTTGCACCCATTGTATGTGAACGTAGAGCTTATCACACCCGATCATCACGTGGTGTCTCAGCATGAAGAACTGTCACAACGGTGCATACTTAGGGAGAACACTTATACCTTGAAATTTTAGTAAGGGATCATCTCATAATGCTACCGTCGTACTAAGCGAAATAAGATGCATAAAAGATAAACATCACATGCAATCAAAATATGTGACATGATATGGCCATTATCATATTGTGCGTTTGATCTCCATCTCCAAAGTACCGTCATGATCTTCATCGTCACCGGCATGACACCATGATCTCCATCATCTTGATCTTTATCAACGTGTCGTCACATGGTCGTCTTGCCAACTATTGCTTTTGCAACTATTGCTATTGCATAGCGATAAAGTAAAGCAATTATATGGCACTTGCATCTTATGCAATAAAGAGACAACCATAAGGCTCCTGCCAGTTGCCGATAACTTTAACAAAACACGATCATCTCATACAACAATTTATATCTCATCATGTCTTGACCATATCACATCACAACATGCCCTGCAAAAACAAGTTAGACGTCCTCTACTTTATTGTTGCAAGTTTTACGTGGATGTTATGGGCTTCTAGCAAGAACCGTTCTTACCTACGCATCAAAACCACAATGATTTTTCGTCAAGTGTGCTGTTTTAACCTTCAACAAGGACCAGGCATAATCAAACTCGATTAAACTAAAGTTGGAGAAATAGACACCCGCCAGCCACCTGTGTGCAAAGCACGTTGGTAGAACCAGTCGCATGAATGTGGTCATGTAATGTCGGTCCAGGCCGCTTCATCCAACAATACCGCCGAATCAAAGTAAGACGTTGCTGGTAAGCAGTATGAATATTATCGCCCACAACTGTTTGTGTTCTACTCGTGCATATAACATCTACGCATAGACCTGGCTCGGATGCCACTATTGGGGAACGTATTATTTCAAAAAAAAATCCTATGACCACGCAAGATCTATCTAGGACAAGCATAGCAATGAGCGGGGAGAGTGTGTCCACGTACCCTCGTAGACCGAAAGCGGAAGCGTTTAGTAACACGGTTGATGTAGTCGAACGTCTTCACGATCCAACCGATCCAAGTACCAAACGTACGGCACCTCCGTGTTCATCACACGTTCAGCATGATGACGTCCCTCGAGCTCTTGATCCAGTTGAGGATGAGGGAGATTTCCGTCAGCACGACGGTGCGGCGATGGTGATGATGAAGTTACCGGTGCAGGGCTTCGCCTAAGCACTACGACGATATGATCGAGGTGTTAACTGTGGAGGGGGCGCCGCACATGGCTAGGAACAATTGATGTGTGTTCTAGGGGTGCCCTCTGTTGGAGATATGCCCTAGAGGCAATCATTTATGATGATATTTCATATGTGTTTATGAATAAAGATAGTCCTTGGACATTATCAATGATGTGTATCAGCAAGTACGTGACTTGTTTGTGGGACTATGCATTGTATGATGATTGTCCTAAAAGGTCCCTAGTCGAAAGGGCTGTGTGGATGCGCAGCCGACTAGACTAGCATATGACACGGTCGATGGCTTGGTCTCACTAGCCATGGAGCATTGGATGCTAACTGGATAATATGGACTCGGAAGGATATGGTCGGATTCGACGTAGTTGGGTCCGAGTTGAGATAAGGTCCGAGTCCGACAGACCCAACTATGAGACACAGCAATATGTCATCTGTGAGTCTCTAGTACAACATACGTTCTATGTCCTAAGACCTGAGCTGGCGCTTGTACTCGGGATGGTGACAGACTTGCTTTGGGCCAACCAAATGCTACTCCATGATTGGGTAGTTACAAAGACAGGTTTCGGGCTTGTCCAGACCCATGCTGCGAGACATGGTCGAGCAAGATGGGATTTGCCCCTCCGATCAGGAGAGATATACTCTAGGCCCCTCGTGTGATCCGACCAGGATAAGCATGGCCATGCGACAAGGATTATGAGATAATCTGGTTTGTGGTCGGCATCACTGGAACAAGAAAGAGGTCGGGCTGGCACAAGGATGACAGACTCGCCTTGAGCCCGACAACATATATCATGTGGCAAAAGGAATGGAAGTATGATGTACAGGTTCGCCTAACCAGCTTCATAGTCTGCTTGGTGTTCGGCATGCCTTGCTAGGGGCCACTACCAACCATGTAGTTCGGAGGTGATCCGAACTGCGACCAAGCTGGCTTGAACCTAAGGGGTCGTGCGCTTAAGGGAAGTAACCTATGAGGTCGGATCCGAGGACACTTGTCGGATGTGATCCGAGCTGTGTTCGGATTCTGGTTGAGTAGACTTATGGGCTTTAGGGTCCATGTGAGGCCCAAGTGTTGAGCCCACGACGGACGCCTATATAAAGTGGGGGTGCGGCACACTCATGCTATTGATTGCTTCGGCGCTGTCACTAGGGTTTGCATGTGTTGCGAATAGCCACCTCCACTCGTCGCCGACTGTGTGGTCGGACCTAGCAGTTCGTCGCACGGTGTTCCTCCCGCACGCATGGATACCGTTATAGGCAGTGCACTTGCGCCGCTCCGGTGAACCTGTACATGGGAACCGATGACCGACTGGTCGAGGGTGATCAGACGAGGAGGAGACGAGACACGTGGACGCGCTACCCCAACTCTTCTTCCGCTACACGGCACTGCGCTGTTGGGATCTACGGTAGGGTGCGTCAACTACAAATTAAATTTTTCCTACGTGCAGAACAACCAAGAACATGCTACGAGAGATGGATCACAAATCGTTACCACTAGACATGCAGTGCCGTGCAGCGGAAGAAGAGTTGGGGCAGCACGTCCGCGTGGATTGTCTCCTCCTCGTCCAATCTCCCTCGAACAGCCGGTCATCGGTTCCCACGTATAGGTTCGCCGGAGCAGCGCAAGTGCACGGCCTCTAACGGTATCCGCGCGTGCAGGAGGAACATCGTGCGGCGGACTGCTAGGTCCGATCACACAACCGGAGGCAAGTGGAGGTGTCTATTCGCAACACATGCAAACCCTAGTGACAACGCCGAAGCAATCAACTGCATGAGTGTGTGGCACATCCACTTTATATAGGCGTCCGTCGTGGGCTCAACACTTGGGCCTTGCACGGACCCTAAAGCCCATAAGCCTACTCGGCCTTAATCCGAACACAGCTCGGATCACATCCAACCAATGCCCTCGAATCCGGCCTCGTAGGTTCCTTCCCTTAAGCGCGCGACCCCTTAGGTTCAAGCCGGCTTGGTTGTAGTTCAGATCACCTCTGAATTGCATGGTTGGTAGCGGCCCCTAGCAAGGCATGCTAAACACCAAGCAGACTATGAAGCTGGTTAGGCGAACCTGTACATCATACTTCCATTCCTTTTTCCACACTGTCGGTGTCAAAACCGGCGGATCTCGGGTAGGGGGTCCCGAACTATGCGTCTAGGCTGGATGGTAACAGGAGGCAGGGGACACAATGTTTTACCCAGGTTTGGGCCCTCTTGATGGAGGTAAAACCCTACGTCCTGCTTGGTTAATATTGATGATATGGGTAGTACAAGAGTAGATCTACCACGAGATCAGAGAGGCTAAACCCTAGAAGCTAGCCTATGGTATGATTGTATGTTGTGATTGTTGTCCTACAGACTAAAACCCTTCGGTTTATATAGACACCGGAGAGGTTTAGGGTTACACAAGGTCGGTTACAAAGGAGGAGATATCCATATCCGTATTGCCTAGCTTGCCTTCCACGCCAAGTAGAGTCCCATCCGGACACGAGACAAAGTCTTCAATCTTGTATCTTCATAGTCTAACAGTCCGGCCAATGGAGATAGTCCGGCTGTTCGGAGACCCCCTAATCTAGGACTCCCTTAGTAGCCCCTGAACCAGGCTTCAATGATGATGAGTCCGGCGCGCAGTATTGTCTTCGGCATTGCAAGGCAGGTTCCTTCTCCGAATACATCACAGAAGAATTTGAATACGAGGATAGTGTCCGACCCTGCAAAATAAGTTCCACATACCGCCATAGAGAGAATAATATTTTCGCAATTCCAATTTGCTGACTTGTTTTGGCAACATGACGTTATGCCATGGCCCGGTGATTATTCGAACCGTTTTTCTTCAACCAGCTCCACACATAACGTGAGGCGGTTTCTTGACACGTCTTGTCAAAGCAGAGATCGTGTTCCCCCAATTACGGATTCTCATTAATGCAGTCATGGGTAACCCAACCGTGTCTAGGACTCCTAGATTATAGGCAAGTCCTAAACGGCTACGGAGAGGACGCTTGATATTCACCCTCTTTATAAAGGGACAAGGTTTTCACTTTTTCCCTCTCGTGCTCAATCAAACCCTTCCCCCGCCTTGAGTTCCAACACCCAAAGCCCAGGTTAGGTGCTCCGGATCATCAATCATGTCTGGATCCAGCCTTCAAGGACGATGCATGCCCTCCTCCGTGACGGAAGAGGACATCAAGAAGTTGAGGGAGGCCAGATACCTGACCGCCGAGGTTTCACATCGGCTTCCTGCTCGAGGGCAGGTCGTCCCTACTCCCGAACCCGACGAGAACATCGTGTTCGTCTCCCACTTCCTCTGAGGCCTAGGCCTCACTCTGGATCCCTTCGTCAGGAGTTTGATGTTCTATTATGGGCTAGATTTCCACGATCTAGCTCCGGACTCCTTTCTCCACATCTCGACATTTATTGTCGTGTGTGAGGCCTTCCTCCGCATTACCCCTCACTTCGGCCTGTGGCTCAAGACCTTTGAAGTGAAGCCGAAGATGATCGAGGGGCAACATGCAGCGTGCGGAGGTGCATCAATAGGCAAGATGGCAGGAGCTCCCTGGCTGAAAGGTTCCTTTCCAGAGGTGTCTGAATTATGGCAACGGGAGTGGTTTTACGTCACAGCTCCTAGAAGTGCTAAGTGGGCGGCTGCCCCCGCTTTCCGCTCGGGCCCCCCACCACGACTAATGTCATGGATTAGCAGAGGTCTGAGCTGGGGTCTAGCCAAGGACGTGCCTATACTGCAAAGCCACATTCGAGATCTCTTCGAGGGAGATTTTAATTTGGTCGTGGTAATACAAGTTATGCTGGTTCGTCAAGTCCAGCCTTGCAAATGCCGGCCCCTTCGCTTGTGGGAGTTCAACCCAGAAGGACCGCGTGCCATTCAAAGTTTCCTCGGCCTGACGCACGAGGAGATGTACAAGTCATTCTTCGGACCTCAAATAGAGTGTTCGGACGCTACTGAGGACGTGGGCCTGAGCAGTAACCACGCCGCCGAACAAGTAAGAAATCCTCTAGCCGAACACACTGTCCTTTATTCATTATGAAGTTATTTCTGAGAGATCGCTCTTTGACCGGGACTGGCTAACAAAGGCGAAGATGATTCGGTGTTCGGCCCTGTCGGTGTCAAAACCGGCGGATCTCGGGTAGGGGGTCCCGAACTGTGCGTCTAGGCCGGATGGTAACAAGAGGCAAGGGACACGAAGTTTTACCCAGGTTCGGGCCCTCTTGATGGAGGTAAAACCCTACGTCCTGCTTGATTAATATTGATGATATGGGTAGTACAAGAGTAGATCTACCACGAGATCGGAGAGGCTAAACCCTAGAAGCTAGCCTATGGTATGATTGTATGTTGTGATTGTTGTCCTACGGACTAAAACCCTTCGGTTTATATAGACACCAGAGAGGTTTAGGGTTACACAAGGTCGGTTACAAAGGAGGAGATATCCATATCTGTATTGCCTAGCTTGCCTTCCACGCCAAGTAGAGTCCCATCCAGACACGAGACGAAGTCTTCAATCTT
Source organism: Triticum urartu (assembly GCF_003073215.2). Lineage (NCBI taxonomy): Eukaryota > Viridiplantae > Streptophyta > Magnoliopsida > Poales > Poaceae > Triticum > Triticum urartu. Next base: position 121,100,788 of record NC_053024.1, read on the forward strand.
GTATCTTCATAGTCCAGGAGTCCGGCTGAAGGTATAGTCCCGCCATCCGGACACCCCCTAATCCAGGACTCCCTCAGTAGCCCCTGAACCAGGCTTCAATGACGACGAGTCCGGCGCATAGATTGTCTTCGGCATTGCAAGGCGGGTTCCTCCTCCAAGTACTTCATAGAAGATTTTGAACACAAAGATAGTGTCCGGCTCTGCAAAATAAGTTTCCACATATTGCCATAGAGAGAATAATATTTACACAAATCTAATCTGCTGACATATTCCATAGTGTGACACACCACGGCTAAGCCTTTATCCAAATCGTTTTATTATCCCACCTCGGCGCGTCATGCGAGGCGGTTTCCTTGGCACGTCTTGTTAAAGCAGAGATCGTGTCCCCTTATTCCGGGATTCTCATCAATACGGGCGTGGGTAACCCAACCGCGCCATTGATTACGGCGCTTGGAGATAAGCGAGTTTTACCAGGCTGGTGGGGACACGTAGTTGCGTCCACCCATATAAGGGGATAAGGATCCACCTTTTCACCTACGCCTTCTTCCTCCTTTGCCTATCCATTTTCGCGCACTCGAGCTCCAGCGCCCAAGTCCGCACTCCCCACCTCAACCTTCTCCAGCCATGTCCGGAGCGGGAGGCAGGTGGATGGTCTCCTCTGTCACGGAGGGACACATCAAAAAACTAAGGAAGGCCGGATACTTGTCTAAAGACATCGCGTACCGGCTTCCCGAAGAGGGGCAGCTCCTCCCCACCCAAAGGCCCCATGAGAGGGTAGTGTTCCTTCCCCACTTCCTTCGCGGACTGGGCTTTCCTATCCACCCATTCGTCCGGGGACTCATGTTCTACTACGGCCTGGATTTCCATGATCTGGCCCTGAACTTCATCCTCAACATCTCGGCGCTTATCATCGTGTGCGAGGCTTTCCTCTGCATCCGCCCCCATTTCGGCCTATGGCTCAAGACTTTCAATGTCAAGCCGAAGGTGGTGCGTGGCAACCAGGCGGAGTGCGGAGGCGCCATGGTGGGCAAGATGCCCAACGTCTTATGGCTCGAGGGCTCCTATGTGGAGACCCTAAAGGGGTGGCAATCGGGGTGGTTTTACATCTCCGAGCCGCGCGACCCTGAGTGGGTCGCAGCCCCCGAGTTCCGGTCCGGACCCCCAACGCGGCTCACGTCCTGGAAAGAGACGGGCCTGTCGTGGGGCAGCAAAGGAGAGGTGACTGGACTGCAAACATGCATCCAAACCCTGGTGGACAAGAAGCTCAAGCTTGTCAATGTAGTCCAGGTTATGCTCATCCGCCGGATCCTCCCGTGTCAACAACGGGCCTTCAATCTGTGGGAGTTCAACCCGGCGCAGCACCAAACTTTGAGCAAGCTCTTCGACACGACGTACGAAGATGCCTGGAAGGTGCTTTTCAAGGGCGCCGAGGCTCCCACTTCCACTACCGAGGATCGCGGATTCAGCGCGCAGCGTCACGCCAGCGCGGTAAGTTGTTTGTACCTTTTATAGGGTATTAGTTTTTCATAGTTTAACTTTATGCGGGATCTAAGCTCCCTTACCTTTGACAGGTTTGGCAGGCAAAGTCCGGACAGATCGACTGTCCGGCTCCTTTGCCTGAAGACCCAGCCGATTCCCGCTTGGCGAAGCTACTGGTTTCGGCACCCCATGTGGTGCCGGAGAAGAAGGCCACGAAGAAGGCCACGGGGACTCGGAAAAGTGCCCGGCGCCAGGAGGTGTCGGGTTCATCATCCGACGGCTCCAAGGCGCATTCCTCCCATGAAGACGAGGAGGAGGAAGAAGAGGCCTCTCCCCCTCCGGCGGGAGGAGAGAAGAAAAGGAAGGTCACCCTCACTGGGGAGGCCGAAAGGTCCAAGAAGGGGAAAACCCTTCCTCTGGACTACTCCACCGACGTCGATGACGGCGGAGAGGAGTGGCCGCTCAGGGCCAAGCCACTGGCGAAATCGTAAGTATCCGGATACCAGAGTAATTCATAGTATTCCTTTATTGCACAGCTTTCCCTTATGTCAAATATGATTATGTAGCCCACCCAAAGACTGGCTCGACGCGTCGTCGAGCGGTTCACTGGACTCGTCGGATGTGAATTCGCTTCCGACGGATTCCTCCCCCCGCCCTGCGGACGACGCCGAAGTGTTGTCCCGACAGGTTCCAAGCCAGGAGGAGGTGGTCCTGGAGGCGCCGCAAGGCGACCTCCCGGACTCCAGGAGTAAAGGGGATAAAAAACCCCAGGGCTCCAAGTCCGGCCCTAGGCCGGACACCGCTTCGGAACCTTCAAAGGTTCCGGAGTCCGGCGGGCGGCCTCCTTCCAAGGGGAGCAAGCCCACCGTGCCGGTGACCCCCGTCCAACCGGAGGTGCCGGACAATCTGTTGGAGGCGCTCAAAGGTGCCTCCATCGACGAGGAGCACTGCACCATTATGAGTGCGGTGGTCCAGAAGGTTCAGTCCGCTAAGAGCGGACTGACTGAAGCTTGTACTAGCCTTTTAACAGGCTTTGAGGTAAGTAAAGAATGTGTAAATAATATTACCGCATAGACAGTAGCCCCTGATGCTCTATTTGGCGTTCGAGAAGAAAAGCCGAATAGAGGATCAAATAAAATTCGCAGGAGTCTAACAAAAAGGAGTCAATATGCGTATGCAGGCTTCTCTGCTGGAGTCCGCCGCACTGACTACGGAAGTGGACACGCTAAAGCAGAACTTCGAGCGGTCCGAGCAAGAGCTCGGGCGTGCCAAGAAGCAGCTTGAGGACAAGGAAGGTAAGAAATACCTTGTTTAAATATATATAAAAAAGTGCAATTGCATAAAATGACAGGATTATCGTGGCTATTGTAGGGGCCACGTCTGAGGTGGCGACCCTTAAGCAAGCGCTGCTCGAGGCCGAGAAGAGGGCGGCCACGGAGCACACTGAGCGGGAGAAGTATGAGGCCCAGGTTGGCAAGGTGCAGCAAGAGCTCCAGGTTCTCATGAAAAAACATGAGAGTTTGGAGCTTGACTCAAAGACGCGAGCGTCCGTGCTCGCGGCGGCTATTAAAAACGCCAAGTCTGCCAAGGCCGAATCCCAGAAGACCCTCCAGGAGTTGGGTAAGGCATTCTTTATGCAAAGCAAACACATAAACATGAGTTACTTGTTACTTACCCGAATCCGGAGCTCTCCAGGGGCATTCACAGATCTTCCCCATAGTGTGTCCGATGCCGCTGCATTCTATCGAGCCGAGGAGGGCCGCTCGACAGAGAAGGTGTTCTGGTCTCAGTATGCTGAGGCCGAACACCCCGTGCCCCTGAGCAACCAGCTGAAGCAACTGGTCGAGCTCCACAAGGCGGCCGAACAGGCCATGAAGGGCCTCATAGTTCGGCTATGGCCTGGAGAGGCTCTGCCTGGGAGCTATTTTGGGTTGGTGTAGCGGCTGGTGGGGTCATGTCCAAGGCTCGAAGTCATCAAGCACTCCGTCTGCATTGAAGGTGCCCGTAGGGCCCTTGCCCGTGCTAAGGTGCACTGGGGCAAGCTGGATGCTGAGAAGCTTCTGAAGGACGGGCCACCGCCGGGGAAAGAGCATCGCAAGCCCGAGAATTATTATACAGATGTTCTGAAGGGTGCCCGCCTTGTGGCGGATGAATGTTCCAGGGATGTAATTTTTGAGTAAAACTCGCTCGTTTTGTCCTGTGCGCTGAAAACTTGTTCATATGCGCTAAGCAATGCTGTTGGAATTTAAAATATTACCTTCTGTGCGGCTGTTTATCAATTCTGAGAGATGGCGAGTCGTCGGCTTCTGCCCCCGTGCCGCTAGTGCCGGGGTGTTCGGGGATAAACCTGAGCGCTCTTTTTCCCATGCTTGAGTCCTTCGAGGGAGGCGCTCAGCACAACGAACAAGGCAATCAGACTATAATGCGTGAACACTCTCACTTAGCCATAGAATTCTATAATTTTAAATTTCGGCGAAGCCCCTGGTATTCGGAAGACCGAGTTCGGGGCGCTATCCATGCCTTGGCCGGACAGAGCCGACTCCTCGCTCTAAGCGGCATAAGTCTTTAGGGACTCGAACAACCTCTTGAACAGCGACCAACTCTCGCTTCATCATGACAGTCAGTTTTAGCTTTCTCTACTGAGGTGCTCG
>NC_053024.1:121105917-121122340 GCF_003073215.2 Triticum urartu
ATGGCAAGTCACTTTACTCGTACCGTAATGCATGATACCGTGACCAGATACTTGATCACTTTGAGCTCATTATGATGATGCATTACCGAGTGGGCCCAGCGATACCTCTCCGTCATACGGAGTGACAAATCCCAGTCTTGATCCATGTCAACCCAACAGACACTTTCGGAGATACCCGTAGTCTACCTTTATAGTCACCTAGTTATGTTGTGATGTTTGGTATACCCAAAGCACTCCTACGGTATTCGGGAGTTACACGATCTCATGGTCTAAGGAAAAGGATACTTGACATTGGATAACTCTAGCAAACGAACTATACGATCTTATGCTATGTTTAGGATTGGGTCTTGTCCATCACATCATTCTCCTAATGAATGTGATCTCGTTATCAATGACATCCAATGTCCATAGTCAGGAAACCATCCTATCTGTTGATCAACGAGCTAGTCAACTAGAGGCTTACTAGGGACATGTTTGGTGTCTGTTATTCACACATGTATTACGATTTCCGAATAACACAATTATAGCATGAATAAAGACAATTATCATGAACAAGGAAATATAATAATAATCCTTTTATTATTGCCTCTAGGGCATATTTCCAACAGTTCCCACTTGTCATCAGGTATGTTACTTGCCCGAGATTCGATCGTCGGTATCTCAATACCTAGTTCAATCTCGTTACCGGCAAGTCTCTTTACTCGTTCCGTAATACATCATCCGCAACTACTCATTAGTTGCAATGCTTGCAAGGCTTAAGTGATGTGCATTACCGAGAGGGCCCAGAGATACCTCTCCGACAATCGGAGTGACAAATCCTAATATCGAAATATGCCAACCCAACAAGTACCTTCGAAGACACCTATAGAGCACCTTTATAATCACCCAGTTACGTTGTGACGTTTGGTAGCACACAAAGTGTTCCTCCGGTAAACGGGAGTTGCATAATATCATAATCATAGGAACATGTATAAGTCATGAAGAAAGCAATAGCAACATACTAAACGATCGAGTGCTAAGCTAAGTGAATGGGTCAAGTCAATCACATCATTCTCCTAATGATGTGATCCCGTTAATCAAATGACAACTCATGTCAATGGCTAGGAAACATAACCATCTTTGATCAACAAGCTAGTCAAGTAGAGGCATACTAGTGACACTCTGTTTGTCTCTGTATTCTCACAAGTATTATGTTTCCGATTAATACAATTCTAGCATGAATAATAAACATTTATCATGGTATAAGGAAATAAATAATAACTTTATTATCGCCTCTAGGGCATATTTCCTTCAGTCTCCCACTTGCACTAGAGTCAATAATCTAGATTACACAGTAATGATTCTAACACCCATGGAGCCTTGGTGATGTTCTTGTTTTTCTCGTGGAAGAGGCTTAGTCAACGGGTCTGCAACATTCAGATCTGCATGTATCTTGCAAATTTCTCTATCTCCCACCTGGACTAGACCCCGGATGGAATTGAAGCGTCTCTTGATGTGCTTGGTTCTCTTGTGAAATCTGGATTCCTTCACCAAGGCAATTGCACCAGTATTGTCACAAAAGATTTTCATTGGACCCGATGCACTAGGTATGACACCTAGATCGGATATGAACTCCTTCATCCAGACTCCTTCATTTGCTGCTTCCGAAGCAGCTATGTACTCCGCTTCACACGTAGATCCCGCCACGACGCTTTGTTTAGAACTGCACCAACTGACAGCTCCACCGTTCAATGTAAACACGTATCCGGTTTGTGATTTAGAATCATCTGGATCAGTGTCAAAGCTTGCATCAACGTAACCATTTACAATGAGCTCTTTGTCACCTCCATAAACGAGAAACATATTCTTAGTCCTTTTCAGGTACTTCAGGATGTTCCTGACAGCTGTCCAGTGATCCACTCCTGGATTACTTTGGTACCTCCTTGCTAGACTTACAGCAAGGCACACATCAGGTCTGGTAGACAGCATTGCATACATGATGGAGCCTATGGCTGAAGCATAGGGAACATCTTTCATCTTCTCTCTATCTTGTGCAGTGGTCGGACATTGAGTCTTACTCAACTTCACACCTTGTTATACAGGCAAGAACCCTTTCTTTGATTGATCCATTTTGAACTTCTTCAAAACTTTGTCAAGGTATGTGCTTTGTGAAAGTCCAATTAAGCGTCTTGATCTATCTCTATAGATCTTGATGCCCAATATATAAGAAGCTTCACCGAGGTCCTTCATTGAAAAACTCTTATTCAAGTATCCCTTTATGCTATCCACAAATTCTATATCATTTCCAATCAACAATATGTCATCCACATATAATATCAGAAATGCTAGAGAGCTCCCACTCACTTTCTTGTAAATACAGGCTTCTCTAAAAGTCTGTACAAAACCAAATGCTTTGATCACACTATCAAAGCTTTTATTCCAACTCCGAGAGGCTTGCACCGGTCCATAAATGGATCGTTGGAGCTTGCATACTTTGTTAGCTCCATTTGGATCAACAAAACCTTTTGGTTGCATCATATACAACTCTTCTTCCAGAAATCCATTCAGGAATGCAGATTTGACATCCATTTGCCAAATTTCATAATCATAAAAAGCAGCAATTGCTAACATTATTTGGACAGACTTAAGCATAGCTACGAGTGAGAAAGTCTCATCATAGTCAATCCCTTGAACTTGTCAAAAACCTTTTGCAACAAGTCGAGCTTTATAGACAGTAACATTACCGTCAGCGTCAGTCTTCTTCTTGAAGATCCATTTATTCTCAATGGCTTGCCGATCATTGGGCAAGTCAACCAAAGTCCACATTTTGTTCTCATACATGGATCCCTCTCAGATTTCATGGCCTCGAGCCATTTTGCGGAATCTGGGCTCACCATCGCTTCTTCATAGTTCGTAGGTTCGTCATGGTCTAGTAACATAACCTCCAGAACAGGATTACCGTACCACTCTGGTGCAGATCTTACACTGCTTGACCTACGAGGTTCAGTAACAACTTGATATGAAGTTCCACGATCATCATCATTAATTTCCTCACTAATTGGTGTAGGCGTCACAGGAACCAGTTTCTGTGATGAACTACTTTCCAATAAGGGAGCAGGTACAATTATCTCATCAAGTTCTACTTTCCTCCCACTCACTTCTTTCGAGAGAAACTCCTTCTCTAGAAAGGATCCATTCTTAGCAACGAATGTCTTGCCTTCAGATCTGTGATAGAAGGTGTACCCAACAGTCTCCTTTGGGTATCCTATGAAGACATATTTCTCCGATTTGGGTTCGAGCTTATCAGGTTGAAGCTTTTTCACATAAGAATAGCTGCCCCAAACTTTAAGAAACGACAACTTTGGTTTTTTTTTTCCAAACCACAGTTCATAAGGCGTCATCTCAACATATTTCGAAGGTGCCCTATTTATCGTGAATGCAGCCATCTGTAAAGCATAACCCCAAAACGATAGCGGTAAATCAGTAAGAGACATCATAGATCGCACCATATCTAGTAAAGTACGATTAGGACGTTCGGACACACCATTACGCTGTGGTGTTCCGGGTGGCGTGAGTTGCGAAACTATTCCGCATTGTTTCAAATTTAGACCAAACTCGTAACTCAAATATTCTCCTCCACGATCAGATCGTAGAAACTTTATTTACTTGTTACGATGATTTTCAACTTCACTCTGAAATTCTTTGAACTTTTCAAATGTCTCAGACTTATGTTTCTTTAAGTAGATATACCCATATCTGCTTAAATCATCTGTGAAGGTGAGAAAATAATGATACCTGCCACGAGCCTCAACATTCATCGGACCACATACATCCGTGTGTATGATTTCCAACAAATCTGTTGCTCTATCCATAGTTCCGGAGAACGGTGTTTTAGTCATCTTGCCCATAGGCACGGTTCGCAAGTACCAAGTGATTCATAATCAAGTGGTTCCAAAAGTCCATCAGTATGGAGTTTCTTCATGCGCTTTACACCGATATGACCTAAACGGCAGCGCCACAAATAAGTTGCACTATCATTATCAACTCTGCATCTTTTGGCTTCAACATTATGAATATGTGTATCACTGCTATCGAGATTCATCAAAAATAGACCAATCTTCAAGGGTGCATGACCATAAAAGATATTACTCATATAAATAGAACAACCATTATTCTCTGATTTAAATGAATAACTGTCTCGCATCAAACAAGATCTAGATATAATGTTCATGCTCAACGCTGGCACCAAATAACAATTATTTAGGTCTAATACTAATCCCTAAGGTAGATGTAGAGGTAGCGTGCCGACGGTGATCACATCGACTTTGGAACCGTTTCCCACGCGCATCGTCACCTTGTCCTTCGCCAGTGTTCGCTTAATCCATAGTACCTGTTTCGAGTTGCAAATAATAGCAACAGAACCCGTATCAAATACCCAGGTGCTAATGCGAGCTCTAGTAAGGTACACATCAATAACATGTATATCAGATATACCTTTGTTCACCTTGCCATCCTTCTTATTCCCCAAATACATGGGGCAGTTCCGCTTCTAGTGACCAGTCTGCTCATAGTAGAAGCACTCAGTCTCAGGCTTAGGTCCAGACTTGGGTTTCTTCTCTTGAGCAGCAACTTGCTTTTTGTTCTTCTTGAAGTTCCCCTTCTTCTTCCCTTTGCCCTTTTTTCTTGAAACTGGTGGTCTTATTGACCATCAACACTTGATGCTCCTTCTTGATTTCTACCTCCGCAGCCTTTAGCATTGCGAAGAGCTCGGGAATCGTCTTATCCATCCCTTGCATGTTATAGTTCATCACGAAGCTCTTGTAGCTTGGTGGCAGTGATTGAAGAATTCTGTCAATGACGCTATCATCCGGAAGATTAACTCCCAGTTGAATCAAGTGATTATTATACCCAGACATTTTGAGTATATGCTCACTGACAGAACTATTCTCCTCCATCTTGCAGTTGTAGAACTTATTGGAGACTTCATATCTCTCAATCCGGGCATTTGCTTGAAATATTAACTTCAACTCCTGGAACATCTCATATGCTCCATGACGTTCAAAACGTCGTTGAAGTCCCGGTTCTAAGCCGTAAAGCATGGCACACTGAACTATCGAGTAGTCATCGGCTTTGCTCTACCAGACATTCATAACATCTAGTGTTGCTCCTGCAGCAGTTTTGGCACCTAGCGGTGCTTCCAGGACGTAATTCTTCTGTGCAGCAATGAGGATAATCCTCAAGTTACGGACCCAGTCCATGTAATTGCTACCATCATGTTTCAACTTTGCTTTCTCAAGGAATGCATTAAAATTCAACGGAACAACAGCATGGGCCATCTATCTACAATCAACATAGACAAGCAAGATACCATCAGGTACTAAGTTCATGATAAATTTAAGTTCAATTAATCATATTAGTTAAGAACTCCCACTTAGATAGACATCCCTCTAATCCTCTAAGTGATCAAGTGATCCAAATCAACTAAACCATAACCGATCATCACGTGAAATGGAGTAGCTTTCAATGGTGAACATCACTATGTTGATCATATCTACTATATGATTCACGCTCGAACTTTCGGTCTCAGTGTTCCGAGGCCATGTCTGCATATGCTAGGCTCCTCAAGTTTAACCTGAGTATTCTGCGTGTGCAAAACTGGCTTGCACCCGTTGTAGATGGACGTAGAGCTTATCACACCCGATCATCACATGGTGTCTAGGCAGAACGAACTTTGGCAACGGTGCATACTCAGGGAGAACACTTTTATCTTGAAATTTAGTGAGAGATCATCTTATAATGCTACCGTCAATCAAAGCAAGATAAGATGCATGAAAGATAAACATCACATGCAATCAATATAAGTGATATGATATGGCCATCATCATCTTGTGCTTGTGATCTCCATCTCCGAAGCACCGTCATGATCACCATCGTCACCAGCGCGACACCTTGATCTCCATCGTAGCATCATTGTCGTATCGCCAATCTTATGCTTCTACGACTATCGCTACCGCTTAGTGATAAAGTAAAGCATTACAGGGCGATATAAGTCACATGCAATCAATATAAGTGATATGATATGGCCATCATCATCTTATGCCTTTCGTCTCCATCTCCAAAGCACCGTCATGATCACCATCGACACTGGCGCGACACCTTGAACTCCATCGTAGCATCGTTGTCATCTCGCCAACTATTGCTTATACGACTATCGCTACCGCTTAGTGATAAAGTAAAGCAATTACAGGGCGATTGCATTGCATACAATAAAGCGACAACCATATGGCTCCTGCCAGTTGCCGATAACTCGGTTACAAAACATGATCATCTCATACAATAAAATTTAGCATGATGTCTTGACCATATCACATCACATCATGCCCTGCAAAAACAAGTTAGACGTCCTCTACTTTGTTGTTGCAAGTTTTACGTGGCTGCTACTGGGCTTAGCAAGAACCGTTCTTACCTACGCATCAAAACCACAATGATAGTTTGTCAAGTTGGTGCTGTTTTAACCTTTGCAAGGACCGGGCGTAGCCACACTCGGTTCAACTAAAGTTGGAGAAACTGACACCCGCCAGCCACCTATGTGCAAAGCACGTCGGTAGAACCAGTCTCGCGTAAGCGTACGCGTAATGTCGGTCTGGGCTGCATCATCCAACAATACCGCCAAACCAAAGTATGACATGCTGGTAAGCAGTATGACTTATATCGCCCACAACTCACTTGTGTTCTACTCGTGCATATGACATCTACGCATAAAACCTGGCTCGGATGCCACTATTGGGGAACGTAGTAATTTCAAAAAAATTCCTACGCACACGCAAGATCATGGTGATGCATAGCAACGAGAGGGGAGAGTGTTGTCCACGTACCCTCGTAGACCGAAAGCGGAAGTGTTAGCACAATGCGGTTGATGTAGTCGTACATCTTCACGATCAACCGATCAAGTACCGAACGCACGACACCTCCGAGTTCAGCACACGTTCAGCCCGATGACGTCCCTCGGACTCCGATCCAGCCGAGTGTTGAGGGAGAGTTTTGTCAGCATGACGGCGTGGGGACGATGATGATGTTCTACCGACACAGGGCTTCGCCTAAGCACCGCTACTGTATTATCGAGGTGGACTATGGTGGAGGGGGCACCGCACACGGCTAAAAGATCAACTGATCAATTGTTGTGTCTCTAGGGTGCCCCCCTGCCCCCGTATATAAAGGAGCAAGGGGGGTGCGGCCAACCAGGAGAGAGGGCATGCTAGGAGGAGTCCTACTCCCACCGGGAGTAGGACTCCCCCCTTTCCTAGTTGGATTAGGACTTGGGTGGGGGAAAGAGGAGGGAGAGAAGAAGGAAGGGGGGCGCCGCCCCGCTCTCCTTGTCCTATTCAGACTAGGGGGAGGGGCATGCGGCCCAGCCCTGGCCGCCTCTCCTCTTCTCCGTAAAGGCCCACTAAGGCCCATTAAACTCCAGGGGGGTTCCGGTAACCTCCCGGTACTTCCGGTAAAATCCCGATTTCACCCGGAACACTTCCTGATATCCAAACATAGGCTTCCAATATATCAATCTTCATGTCTCGACCATTTCGAGACTCCTCGTCATGTCTGTGATCACATCCGGGACTCCGAACAACCTTCGGTACATCAAAACATATAAACTCATAATATAACTGTCATCAAATGTTAAGCGTGCGGACCCTACGGGTTCGATAACTATGTAGACATGACCGAGACACGTCTCCGGTCAATAACCAATAGCGGAAACCTGGATGCTCATATTGGCTCCCACATATTCTATGAAGATCTTTATCGGTCAGACCGCATATCAACATACGTTGTTCCCTTTGTCATCGGTATGTTACTTGCCCGAGATTCGTCATGTATCTCAATACCTAGTTCAATCTCGTTACCAGCAAGTCTCTTTACTCGTTCTGTAATACATCATCCCGCAACTAACTCATTAGTTGCAATGCTTGCAAGGCTTAAGTGATGTGCATTACCGAGAGGGCCCAGAGATACCTCTCCGATATCGGAGTGACAAATCCTAATCTCGAAATATCGCCAACCCAACAAGTACCTTCGGAGACACCTGTAGAGCACCTTATAATCACCCAGTTACGTTGTGACGTTTGTTAGCACACAAAGTGTTCCCTTCCGGTAAACGGGAGTTGCATAATCTCATAGTCATAGGAACATGTATAAGTCATGAAGAAAGCAATAGCAACATACTAAACGATCGTGTGCTAAGCTAACGGAATGGGTCAAGTCAATCCCATCATTCTCCTAATGATGTGACCCGTTAATCAAATGACAACTCTTTGTCTATGGTTAGGAAACATAACCATCTTTGATTACTCCTAATGATGTGATGAGGCATACTAGTGACATACTGTTTGTCTATGTATTCACACATCTATTATGTTTCCGGTTAATACAATTCTAGCATGAATAATAAACATTTATCATGATATAAGGAAATAAATAATAACTTTATTATTGCCTCTAGGGCATATTTCCTTCACTTTCTGCTCTGAAGGAGAAGCTGATCAACTCACCACCAGTAAGACGCATGCGGGCGAGGAAACGGGCCTATCCATCTCCTCCAATCTACGACATACTGCGTCCTTTCTCGACCTCCATAGTGTACGGCCCCCAGGAGTCTCAAATGTCATAGTGTCTCCTGTCAGCTTGTTGAATTTCAACCTCACATTGCATGGGACGATCTGTGTAAAAAAAAGCAAAATGACACAATGCAGTAATGCCAACACTAAAAAAATAGTTGTTACATTTCATATAATTTCTTATCGCCGCATGACGAAAACTCGGCTGGAAGTAGATACCGAACAGCTTGCCAGTTGCAAGGCTGCTGGCGCACCTTGACTTGCACAGTCGACATGGTGGTGGTGGTGGTGACGCCATTTTCCTAAAGCAATATGAGCAAAGGATTAACGATCCACTTCACAGGAAATAAAAACAGTAGCATGTGATATTTTTGGTTCTTCTTCATTTATATTTTCATAACTTACTAACACCTTCTAGAATAGAACCAACAGCTAGCAGGCAAATGCCAAATCTTGCCTAATAAGATTTGGTTCTTCTTCCATGAGAAGCAATTTGATGGACAATTATAATCCTAAGATGTAGTAACATATAAGATGACAAGGTACCACCTACTAAAGCATTTCAGTGGCACCTATTGCCGAAAAAACTTTTCACAAATATCTACCAAATGAGGTGGTGGCACCTATTGCCTAAGATAATTGATTAAAAAACAAGTGGAAAATTTAACTAAATTGGCACCTACATTTTTCCAAAAAATAACTTATTACAGAAAAACAAAAGCATCTAGCTATCCATGTACAGAAAAAAATAACAATAAAATGGTGCATTTCTTTCCAAGCATCTAGCTAGGTGGTGCCAAATCTTCAGAGCTATCAACTAGCATACTAAATCAACTAAATCAAAATGTTCTATAAATCAACTAAATCAACTAGACTACTAAATCAACTAAATCAAAATGTTATAAATCAACTAAATCAACTAACCTACTAAATCAACTAAATCATATCAACTAAATCAAAATGTTGCATATGAACTAGCCTACTAAATCAAAATGTAGCAGGGAGGAGGGGTTGCGGATGGAGGAGGGAGGAGGGAGGAGGGAGAAGGAGGGGCGACTGGAGGAGGGAGGAGAGAGTAGGACGGAGGAGGAAGGCGAAGCGAGGAGGGGCCGGCCGGCGGGGAGTGGAGGGAGGACGGAGAAGGAGGGCGATACCGAATCCAGCGAGGAGGAGGGGTAGGCGCCGGTGGCCGTGATACGTCTCCAACGTATCTATAATTTTATTGTTCCATGCTATTATATTATCAATCTTGTATGTTTTATATGCTATTTTATATGTTTTTTGGGACTAACCTATTAACCTAGGGCCCAATGCCAGTTTATGTTTTTCCTTGTTTTTGAGTATCGCAGAAAAGGAAAACCAAACGGAGTCCAATTGACCTGAAATTTCACGGAGATCGTTTTTGGACCAGAAGAAGCCCACAGAGCACCGAAGATGGGCCAGAAGAGTTCCGAGGCACCCACGAGGGTGGGGGGCGCGCCCTCTACCTCGTGGCCGCCTTGGAGACCCCCCTGACTTGTTCCCGACGCCAAAACCTCTTATATATACAGAAACCCCCAGAACATAACCTAGATCGTGAGTTCCGCTGCCGCAAGCCTTTGTAGCCACCGAAAACCAATCTAGACCCGTTCCGGCACCCTGCCGGAGGGGGGAATCCCTCTCCGGTGGCCATCTTCATCATCCCGGCGCTCTCCATGACGAGGAGGGAGTAGTTCACCCTCGAGGCTGAGGGTATGTACCAGTAGCTATGTGTTTGATCTCTCTCTCTCTCTCGTGTTCTTGATTCAGCACGGTCTTGATGTATCGCGAGCTTTGCTATTATAGTTGGATCTTATGATGTTTCTCCCCCTCTACTCTCTTGTAATGGATTGAGTTTTCCCTTTGAAGTTATCTTATCGGATTGAGTCTTTAAGGATTTGAGAACACTTGATGTATGTCTTGCATGTGCTTATCTGTGGTGACAATGGGATATTCACGTGATCTACTTGATGTATGTTTTGGTGATCAACTTGCGGGTTTCATAACATTGTGAACTTATGCATAGGGGTTGGCACACGTTTTCATCTTGACTCTCCGGTAGAAACTTTGGGGCACTCTTTGAAGTACTTTGTGTTGGTTTGAATAGATGAATTTGAGATTGTGTGATGCATATCGTATAATCATACCCACGGATACTTGAGGTGACATTGGAGTATCTAGGTGACATTAGGGTTTTGGTTGATATGCGTCTTAAGCTTTTATTCTAGTACGAACTCTTGAATAGATCGATCAGAAAGAATAACTTTGAGGTGATTTCGTACCCTACAATAATCTCTTCGTTTGTTCTTCGCTATTAGTGACTTTGGAGTGACTCTTTGTTGCATGTTGAGGGATAGTTATATGATCTAATTATGTTATTATTGTTGAGAGAACTTGCACTAGTGAAAGTATGAACCCTAGGCCTTATTTCGACACATTGCAATATCATTTGTGCTCACTTTTATCATTAGTTACCTTGCTGTTTTTATATTTTCAGATTACAAAAACCTATATCTATCATCCATATTGCACTTGTATCACCATGTCTTCATCGAACTAGTGCACCTATATAATTTACCATTGTATTGGGTGTGTTGGGGACACAAGAGACTCTTTGTTATTTGGTTGCAGGGTTATTTGACAGAGACCATCTTTAACCTACGCTTCCCACGGATTGATAAACCTTAGGTTATCCACTTGAGGGAAATTTGCTACTGTCCTAGAAACCTCTGCATTTGGAGGCCCAACAACGTCTACAAGAAACCTTTGCTTTTTCATTCGATTGAGATATTCAATTATGAATTTGGTTCATGATTTTGACAAAGTCAATAACTTTTTAAATTTAATCGGCAGCAATCGGCCTATAAAAACGCATGCATCATCTCACGACCTAGAAAAAAAATATCTCCAATATATGATATGTAGCATCAATAGAGTATACGCATCCACAGATGTAGAAAATTCCTCACATAAGTATGTGTTCTTTAGCAGATAATATAGAATCACACCGCAAAAGGCCCACCAAAAGACTATTGTAAAATAAAAAGAATATACTGATTTACAATAAACCAGATGCACCTTATATTTTAGAACGAGTATTTGGTTTGACGAGTGTGGGAGATGAGGAGTGTATATTCTTTTTATTTTACAATAGTCTTTTGGTGGGCCTTTTGCGGTGTGATTCTATATTATCTGCTAAAGAACACATACTTATGTGAGGAATTTTCTACATCTGTGGATGCGTATACTCTATTGATGCTACATATCATATATTGGAGATATTTTTTTTCTAGGTCGTGAGATGATGCATGCGTTTTTATAGGCCGATTGCTGCCGATTAAATTTAAAAAGTTATTGACTTTGTCAAAATCATGAACCAAATTCATAATTGAATATCTCAATCGAATGAAAAAGCAAAGGTTTCTTGTAGACGTTGTTGGGCCTCCAAATGCAGAGGTTTCTAGGACAGTAGCAAATTTCCCTCAAGTGGATAACCTAAGGTTTATCAATCCGTGGGAAGCGTAGGTTAAAGATGGTCTCTGTCAAATAACCCTGCAACCAAATAACAAAGAGTCTCTTGTGTCCCCAACACACCCAATACAATGGTAAATTGTATAGGTGCACTAGTTCGGATGAAGACATGGTGATACAAGTGCAATATGGATGATAGATATAGGTTTTTGTAATCTGAAAATATAAAAACAGCAAGGTAACTAATGATAAAAGTGAGCAAATGATATTGCAATGTGTCGAAACAAGGCCTAGGGTTCATACTTTCACTAGTGCAAGTTCTCTCAACAATAATAACATAATTAGATCATATAACTATCCCTCAACATGCAACAAAGAGTCACTCCAAAGTCACTAATAGCGGAGAACAAACGAAGAGATTATTGTAGGGTACGAAACCACCTCAAAGTTATTCTTTCTGATCGATCTATTCAAGAGTTCGTACTAGAATAACACTTAAGACACAAATCAACCAAAACCCTAATGTCACCTAGATACTCCAATGTCACCTCAAGTATCCGTGGGTATGATTATACGATATGCATCACACAATCTCAGATTCATCTATTCAACCAACACAAAGTACTTCAAAGAGTGCCCCAAAGTTTCTACCGGAGAGTCAAGACGAAAACGTGTGCCAACCCCTATGCATAAGTTCACAAGTTAGAACCCGCAAGTTGATCACCAAAACATACATCAAGTAGATCACGTGAATATCCCATTGTCACCACAGATAAGCACATGCAAGACATACATCAAGTGTTCTCAAATCCTTAAAGACTCAATCCGATAAGATAACTTCAAAGGGAAAACTCAATCCATTACAAGAGAGTAGAGGGGGAGAAACATCATAAGATCCAACTATAATAGCAAAGCTCGCGATACATCAAGATCGTGCGAATCAAGAACACGAGAGAGAGAGAGAGATCAAACACATAGCTACTGGTACATACCCTCAGCCCGAGGGTGAACTACTCCCTCCTCGTCATGGAGAGCGCCGGGATGATGAAGATGGCCACCGGAGAGGGATTCCCCCCTCCGGCAGGGTGCCGGAACGGGTCTAGATTGGTTTTCGGTGGCTACAAAGGCTTGCGGCAGCGGAACTCACGATCTAGGTTATGTTCTGGGGGTTTCTGTATATATAAGAGGTTTTGGCGTCGGGAACAAGTCAGGGGGGTCTCCAAGGCGGCCACGAGGTAGAGGGCGCGCCCCCCACCCTCGTGGGTGCCTCGGAACTCTTCTGGCCCATCTTCGGTGCTCTGTGGGCTTCTTCTGGTCCAAAAACGATCTCCGTGAAATTTCAGGTCAATTGGACTCCGTTTGGTTTTCCTTTTCTGCGATACTCAAAAACAAGGAAAAACATAAACTGGCATTGGGCCCTAGGTTAATAGGTTAGTCCCAAAAAACATATAAAATAGCATATAAAACATACAAGATTGATAATATAATAGCATGGAACAATAAAATTATAGATACGTTGGAGACGTATCACGGCCACCGGCGCCTACCCCTCCTCCTCGCTGGATTCGGTATCGCCCTCCTCCTCCGTCCTCCCTCCACTCGCCGCCGGCCGGCCCCTCCTCGCTTCGCCTTCCTCCTCCGTCCTACTCTCTCCTCCCTCCTCCAGTCGCCCCTCCTTCTCCCTCCTCCCTCCTCCCTCCTCCATCCGCAACCCCTCCTCCCTGCTACATTTTGATTTAGTAGGCTAGTTCATATGCAACATTTTGATTTAGTTGATATGATTTAGTTGATTTAGTAGGTTAGTTGATTTAGTTGATTTATAACATTTTGATTTAGTTGATTTAGTAGTCTAGTTGATTTAGTTGATTTATAGAACATTTTGATTTAGTTGATTTAGTATGCTAGTTGATAGCTCTGAAGATTTGGCACCACCTAGCTAGATGCTTGGAAAGAAATGCACCATTTTATTGTTATTTTTTTCTGTACATGGATAGCTAGATGCTTTTGTTTTTCTGTAATAAGTTATTTTTTGGAAAAATGTAGGTGCCAATTTAGTTAAATTTTCCACTTGTTTTTTAATCAATTATCTTAGGCAATAGGTGCCACCACCTCATTTGGTAGATATTTGTGAAAAGTTTTTTCGGCAATAGGTGCCACTGAAATGCTTTAGTAGGTGGTACCTTGTCATCTTATATGTTACTACATCTTAGGATTATAATTGTCCATCAAATTGCTTCTCATGGAAGAAGAACCAAATCTTATTAGGCAAGATTTGGCATTTGCCTGCTAGCTGTTGGTTCTATTCTAGAAGGTGTTAGTAAGTTATGAAAATATAAATGAAGAAGAACCAAAAATATCACATGCTACTGTTTTTCTTTTCCTGTGAAGTGGATCGTTAATCCTTTGCTCATATTGCTTTAGGAAAATGGCGCACCACCACCACCATGTCGACTGTGCAAGTCAAGGTGCGCCAGCAGCCTTGCAACTGGCAAGCTGTTCGGCATCTACTTCCAGCCGAGTTTTCGTCATGCGGCGGTAAGAAATTAGATGAAATGTAACAACTATTTTATTTTTAGTGTTGGCATTACTGCATTGTGTCATTTTGCTTTTTTACACAGATCGTCCCATGCAATGTGAGGTTGAAATTCAACAAGCTGACAGGAGACACTGTGACATTTGAGGCTCCTGGGGGGCCGTACACTATGGAGGTCGAGAAAGGACGCAATATGTCGTAGATTGGAGGAGATGGATGGGCCCGTTTCCTCGCCCGCATGCGTCTTACTGGTGGTGAGTTGATCAGCTTCTCCTTCAGAGCAGAAAGTGGAAGGAAATATGCCCTAGAGGCAATAATAAAGTTATTATTTATTTCCTTATATCATGATAAATGTTTATTATTCATGCTAGAATTGTATTAACCGGAAACATAATAGATGTGTGAATACATAGACAAACAGAGTGTCACTAGTATGCCTCTACTTGACTAGCTCGTTGATCAAAGATGGTTAGTTTCCTAACCATAGACCAAGTTGTCATTTGATTAAGGGATCACATCATTAGGAGAATGATGTGATTGACTTGACCCATTCCGTTAGCTTAGCACACGATCGTTTAGTATGTTGCTATTGCTTTCTTCATGACTTATACATGTTCCTATGACTATGAGATTATGCAACTCCCGTTTACCGGAGGAACACTTTGTGTGCTACCAAACGTCACAACGTAACTGGGTGATTATAAAGGTTCTCTACAGGTGTCTCCGAAGGTACTTGTTGGGTTGGCGTATTTTCGAGATTAGGATTTGTCACTCGATTGTCGGAGAGGTATCTCTGGGCCCTCTCGGTAATGCACATCACTTAAGCCTTGCAAGCATTGCAACTAATGAGTTAGTTGCGGGATGATGTATTACGGAACGAGTAAAGAGACTTGCCAGTAACGAGATTGAACTAGGTATTGAGATATGAGGATCGAATCTCGGGCAAGTAACATACCGATGACAAAGGGAACAACGTATGTTGTTATGCGGTCTGACCGATAAAGATCTTACAAGAATATGTGGGAGCCAATATGAGCATCCAGGTTCCGCTATTGGTTATTGACCGAGACGTGTCTCGGTCATGTCTACATAGTTCTCGAACCCGTAGGGTCCGCACGCTTAACATTTCGATGACAGTTATATTATGAGTTTATATGTTTTGATGTACCGAAGGTTGTTCGGAGTCCCGGATGTGATCACGGACATGACGAGGAGTCTCGAAATGGTCGAGACATGAAGATTGATATATTGGAAGCCTATGTTTGGATATCGGAAGTGTTCCGGGTGAAATCGGGATTTTACCGGAGTACCGGGAGGTTACCAGAACCCCCCGGGACCGGAGGTTAATGGGCCTTAGTGGGCCTTTACGGAGAAGAGGAGAGGCGGCCAGGGCTGGGCCGCGCGCCCTCCCCCTAGTCCGAATAGGACAAGGAGAGGGGGGCGGCGCCCCCCTTCCTTCCTCTCTCCCTCCTCTTTCCCCCTCCCAAGTCCTAATCCAACTAGGAAAGGGGGGAGTCCTACTCCCGGTGGGAGTAGGACTCCTCCTGGCGCGCCCTCTCCTGGCCGGCCGCACCCCCTTGCTCCTTTATATACGGGGGCAGGGGGCACCCTAGAGACAACAATTGATCGTTTGATCTTTTAGCCATGTGCGGTGCCCCCCTCCACCATAGTCCACCTCGATAATACTGTAGCGGTGCTTAGGCGAAGCCCTGTGTCGGTAGAACATCATCATCGTCACCACGCCGTCGTGCTGACGAAACTCTCCCTCAACACTCGGCTGGATCGGAGTTCGAGGGACGTCATCGGG
>NC_053024.1:121123340-121135847 GCF_003073215.2 Triticum urartu
GCTCCAAGGCTCGTGGCCCCTGGGCGGAACCCGCTCCGCCAGGTGCCAGCGCAGCAAGAGCAGAGCTGCCAAGAAGTCCCTCGCCCGCAAGAAGCTGCCCGGGCGCTCCCTGCTCCAGCACGTCGCGACCATGCTCCTGCTCCCGCGCTGCTCCCAGCTGCTGCGCGTGGGGACATGCAAGACCAAGCTCCCCGTCACCCGAGGCCTCCCGTGGCCACAGCAGGCTGCCGCGCCTTCACCACCGAGCTACGCAGCGTCGCGTGGCCCGGCAAGTTCAAGCCAGACTTGCCTCCTCGCTACGACGGCACGGCTGACCCTGCAGAGTTCCTCCAGCTCTACGAACTGGGCATCGAAGTTGCCAACGGAGACGAGAAGGTCATGGCGAACTGGTTCCCCATGGCACTCAAGGACGGGGCCCGCACCTGGCTCCTGAACCTGGCTCCAGGCACAATCTCCTCCTGGGACGAGATGCGCACCCGCTTCATCGCCAACTTCCAAGGCACTCGCGACCGGCCACCCGCCATGAGCGACATGTGCCGCATCAAGCAATAGCCTGGGGAAACCCTGCAGAAGTACATCCAGCGCTTCAACAACGCACGCCTCAAGATTCCCAAGGTGACTGAGGAGGCCATCATCTCGGCCTTCTCCGACGGCGTGTGCGACGTCAATATGAAGGAGGAGCTTGCGATGCATGAAGACCTGTGCACTTCCTTGGAGCTGTTCAACTTGGCGAACAAGTGCGCCAGGGCTGAGGAAGGGCGTCTCTCCCTCCTCAAGCTGCCTGCCGCAGACCCAGAAGAGAAGAAGCTCAAGGCCAAGGATGTGAAGCGCAAGGGGGCTGCCGTGCTCGCGGCAGAACCAGACACCAAGCGGGGCAGAGATCAGCCCGAACCTTCCAAGGGCAGCCGGTACTGTGTGTACCACGACCTCCACACCCACAACACCAACGAATGTCAAGAACTCCGAGCTCTGCGAGAAGGAAGGATCGGCCGTCGCCCCGACCGCGGTACCGGGGCTACGACCGAGGAGGAGGAAGGAACGCGGGACGCTGGGAAGACCGTGGCCCGCGCCAAGGGTGGCGCGACCAACCTCGCGAGGATCACTGGCAAGACCCACCTCGCGAGAGAGGATGGAGGGATCAGCCTCGCGAGGGAGACTGGAGGGATCAGCCTCACGAGGATCGCCCGCAAGGCAACGCAGGCCTCCCACCGCTGCCGCCGCAGCCAAGGAGAAACGAGGACCGCCACCAGGACGAGGAGGCTGGGGGATTCCAGGAGCCGCGCGCGATCGCCTGCATCCTGGGCGGGGCTCAAGCCCCAGCCTCTCAACGCATCTTCAAGCAGTTCGCCCGCGAAGTGAACGCGGTCCTCCCCAAGCTCGAAGCCACGCGCCCTCTCAGGTGGTCGGTGTGCGCCATCACGTTCAGCTCAGCAAATCAGCTCAAGTGTGCGGCTATAGCCGGAGTTCTCCCAATGCTTTGCTCCCCAATCATCAGCAACGTGGTGGTCACCAAGACCATCATCAATGGCGGGGCAGGGCTCAACGTCCTGTCCGTGGAAACATTCAACAACCTCCAAGTGCCCTACAGCCAGCTTCAGCCAACCAAGCCTTTCTCCGGTATCACCGACGGCTCCACGGTCCCGATTGGGCAGGTCCGCCTCCCTGTCACCTTCGGGACACGCGACAACTACCGCACCGAGCTCATCGACTTCGACGTCGCCCACATTCGCCTACCGTACAACGCCATCCTTGGGTACCCAGCGCTGGCCAAGTTCATGGCCGTAACTCACCACGGCTACAACGTCCTCAAGATGCCAGGAAGCGGCGGAGTCATCATGGTGCCATGTGAAGAGAAGGACGCGGTGTGTTCCCTGGAACGAGCCTTTCAGGCCGCATCACTGGAAGACCCGGATCGTGGAAGCAGGAGGCCTCCCGAGACCGCCCCTAAGAAGAAGAAGACATCGTCCGGCCCGACCACTTAGGAGGCAGGCCCCTCTGGGCCTGCGCCTGCCCAGGGGGAACCTCCCTCCATCGCATAGGAAAGCACGCCCAGCGCCCTCCTCAGGCAGGGCTTGGGGGCTCTCCCCTGGAGGGCCACCGACCTAGCTAGGGTCAAGAGGGAGGCGCTTGGGCACCACCTCGAGGCATGTTTTGAAGCACGTTTCCCTCGAGAAGGAGCAAGGAAAGGAGATCCATACCCTCAGGAGTTCGTCAGCAAGGCCATTCAGGAGATACAGGAGTCAAGAGTCATGAGAGGTGGCCGTCGCCTACCAGCAGTGGCCCCCCATCCAGGCGAGGATGGCGGGCTGCGCGTCTGCATCGATGTACCAGGGCTCAACCAAGTCGCCTCCCTGGAGCGCCTCTGGCCCTCGCAAGTGGGGCGCTGCGGAGGTCCACCCCACAGCTACGTTCGCACGCCTTACGGCTTGCCGAGCGCGGCTGACATGTACCAGTGCATCATGAGGGGCATCGTGGAGGCACGAGAGGCCAGGCGTTTCGCAGCCCTGGCGGATATGGAGATGGTCCGTGAGGAGCCGCCAGCGCCTCCGGAGCCTCCCGAGGCCCCTGGGTTTGGGGGCTCATGAGGATCAGCTTCCGCAGCCCACCGAGTCTACTACACCAACACCCTTTCGTCTTCAACATCATCAGGTGACATCTTTCGAGTTTTACTTCCAGCTGGGAGCGCCCCCAGGGCTGCATTATTCCCAGGCCGCATGGGTCCATCCCTACGGCGTGTATCCCTTTTTATTTCGCGTCGTTAGCTTACCTTGTTGGGGGCGCCCCTCGGGCTGCATGATCCCCAAGTCGCTCGGGCCTGACCCAGTGATCTCCGCATTCCCAGCATCTATTTGAACGAACCCACTCCTTCGCAGCTAATGTGTTTTACCCAGTTGCTTGCTCAGCTGACGCCAACTAACGGAGCTGCTCCCAAATGGCACGACGCTTGCACATGGGTTCGTCCCTGCAACGCCGACAAACCTGGATGGCTGAGCTCTAGCCGCGGCAGCCCCGCATAGCGTCACCTCGTCAAGCCTTCAGTGCCTCACTACCCCTCGGAAGCAACCCACGGCTGACCGTCAATTGTCATGGCAACCCTTTGCTTCTTCTATGATGGACCTGCAGGACCTCCCGGAGGAGCTGCGTCAGGCGAGGCCCTTGCGGTGTCTCCTTCACTCTCGTCCACGCGAACCGCTTGCATGTTAAAGGGGGGTGCCTGAGCATCGCGACTGAGGTCTCCTACTAGCTCTCCAGCCCTCACCCTCTGGCCTTGACCACGGCATCGCGACCTAGCATACCAGCAACGGCTGAGACTCGCTCGAGGGCCGGGACCCGAGGACGTAGAGCAGAAAGGGGAGCAAAGGCGAGGGCAGAGAGACACACGAGGACCTCGCCAAGCAACCTCGCGCCTGCCGATGCACGGACCCGGCGACACACGAGAGAGCGGCCCCTGATCCTCGAGATAAGTCATCGCCCGGAAGCGCCAGCTACCGTGGCACCATCCCCACACCTAATGCTATCCCATGTTAGCGACGCCGCTCTCCTATCTCACCAAACGACGGCTGCTTGGGCGCCAAAGGGGACCTCCTGAGCATCGCGACTCAGGGGCTCTTACCGGACTCCAGGTCGCTCACCTCCTGGCCTTGACCACGGCATCGCGACCTGGCATACCAGCGACGGCTGAAGCCGCCTTGGGACTGGGACCTGTCGGCGCAGAGCACCAAGCCCTCGTGAGGTTTGAAAGGGAGGACTGAGCTAAGACGGAATGAGCAACTTGCGCAAATTTACGACAAGGGTTATATTAACAAAACAGGATCACAGGCACCTTACAAGCCCCCACGGGGCGCGTTTTTGGTTCCTCGCAGGGAACAGATCCTGAAGAGACGCAAACTACGCGCATTCTTACAAAAGACGCCATCATCAACGGTGGGCCATCAAGCACCGACGCCAACCCCATCCAGATCAGAGTCGACGGTGGCCTGACGAGCCCGCCCTGCTCCAGGAGCGGCGCCGGCTCGGGGGCTCGTAGCTGTCGTCGCTCGTCTCCGGAGTCGCGAAGGGCTCGCCGGAGTCGCTGGAACCCCCTACGTCTCCACCGCCTGAGGAGCCACCAAGGGAGCGGTTGGCGAGCCCAGTCCTCGTCGCAGCAGGGTCTCGGCCGCCTTCCCTGGGGAAGCACTCCAGCCGGCGCCCGCTCGCATCGAAGACCTTGAAGAGCATCACCGAAGCACCGTCGTAGACCAACTGGATCGCGAAGACGCCCCTTATCCTGCAAACTCGGGCGATCTCTCTCCAGCCCCGAGTCATGTAGACCTCGCCCGGGGCGTTGACCGCGACCTCTGCCTCGGTCGCGAGGGTGCTGCAGCCGGCGTGCTGCAGCCAGAGCTCCAGGGGCTCCCCCCGCGGGATGATGGAGGCGAAGAAGGGAGGCAGGCGGATCCAAGACTGAAGAGGAATGGCGACGTGGAGCACGAACTCTTGGGAGGAGCCCTCGGTGTGGACCCCAGGGGGGACGACCCACACCTTCGTGACCCGTCGGCGCCGACAGCGGCGCCGCCCATGGCGGTCAGCATCAGCTCCTCCGGGGCCCTCGACGTGGGCGTACAATGGAAGAGGGAACCCCGGCGGTGCCCGCTCGCACAAAGGCCTCGACACCACCTGAAGGGCCCCTTCGTCCGGGCCATGGGGGATGAGCCGTTTCTTCGGCGGGAGTGGGTTTGGCCCCTCTCGGGGAGCCTTTCCCTTCTTTGCCGTCGAGAACTGGCGGATCGGAGCCATCGCGGCAAGACGGAGCAAGGCTCGGGAAGAAGGAGAAGCAAGGAGGGATGGACTGGAAGGGCGTGCGCCGTTCCGTACTTATGGCCGGCGAAGGCCAACCGCCGACCTCCACGATCGCAGGTAATCATGACCCGTTTTTGCATGCAGGGACTTGTCCAATCCGTGCAGTTGCCGAGGCGTCGTGGGGAAGGGGAGACGCCCACGTCCAATCAACCGCCACGCGGCGCCCAAGGCCACAGGTTGTTAGGGCCCGTGGCGCTTCGTTCTTGCCCTTCCGCCTCCCTGCACGGCCAAGTCTGGGCGTGCCTTGGGCCCGGGGGCTACTGTCAGCGTTCTGGGAACGGGGGTCCCAGACTTGCCTGCCTGCGGCCTACGGCGTGGCTCAAGGGGGGCCCAGCTCGGCCGGCCTTCACCAACACAAACCCAAGACCCTCGCGAGGGGCCAAGCCTCGCGGGGCGGACGACGCGGAGCTTCCTCAGGCACGGCCTCGTCAGGATGGCTCACGAGGAGGCGGAGAGATCAAGGCGGGGTACCTCACAAGGTGCCCGTGATGCAAGCCATGACGACTCAGGGCGCCAGGCGGGTGCCAGCCCGCGCAGCGTCCTCCTTTCCTCTTTGGTGCAAAGGGGGCAAGTGCAGCCACGGAGTCTTTGCAAGTCTTTGCAAGTCTCTTCGAATTATCAGTTTGGTTTGGCCTACTAGATTGATCTTTCTTGCAATGGGATAAGTGCTTAGCTTTGGTATCAATCTTGCAGTGTCCTTTCCCAGTGACAGTAGGGGCAGCAAGGCACGTATTGTATTGTTGCCATCGAGGATAACAAGATGGGGTTTTCTTCATATTGCATGAGTCGATCCCTCTACATCATGTCATCTTGCTTAAGGCGTTACTCTGTTTTTAACTTAATACTCTAGATGCATGCTGGATAGCGGTCGATGAGTGGAGTAATAGTAGTAGATGCAGGCAGGAGTCGGTCTACTTGTCTCGGACGTGATGCCTATATACATGATCATACCTAGATATTCTCATAACTATGCTGAATTCTGTCAATTGCTCAACAGTAATTTGTTCACCCACCGTAGAATACTTATGCTCTCGAGAGAAGCCACTAGTGAAACCTATGGCCCCCGGGTCTATCTTCATCATATTAATCTCCTACTACTTACTTATTTCCTTTGCTATTTACTTTGACTTTATTTTACTTTGCATCTTTATCATAAAAATACCAAAAATATTATCTTATCATATCTATCTGATCTCACTCTCGTAAGTGGCCTTATAGGGATTGACAACCCCTATTTTCATTGGTTGCGATGATTTATTTGTTTTGTGCAGGTACGAGGGACTCATGCGTAGCCTCCTACTGGATTGATACCTTGGTTCTCAAAAACTAAGGGAAATACTTATGCTACTTTGCTGCATCATCCCTTCCTCTTCGGGGAAAACCAACGCAGTGCTCAAGAGGTAGCAAGAAGGATTTCTGGCGCCGTTGCCGGGGAGGTCTACGCAAAAGTCAACATACCAAGTACCCATCACATACCCTTATCTCCCGCATTAAATTATTTGCCATTTGCCTCTCATTTTCCTCTCCCCCACTTCACCCTTGCCATTTTATTCGCCCTCTCTCTCTCTATCCTCCCTCTCTTTCTCTATTTGCCTCTTTTTGCCCGCTTGATTTTTGTTTGCTTGTGTGTTAGTTTTCTTGCTTGTCACGATGGCTCAAGATAATACTAAATTGTGTGAATTCACCAATACCAACAACAATGATTTTATTAGCACTCCGATTGCTACTCTTACCGATGCTGAATCTTGTGAAATTAATATTGCTTTGCTGAACCTTGTCATGAAAGATCCATTTTCCGACCTTCCTAGTGAAGATGCCGCTACCCATCTAAATAGCTTCATTGATTTGTGTGACATGCAAAATATGAAAGATGTGGATAATGATATTGTTAAATTGAAGCTATTTCCTTTTTCGCTTAGAGATCATGCTAAAGGTTGGTTTTCGTCTTTGCCTAAAAATAGTATTGATTCATGGAACAAGTGCAAAGATGCTTTTATCTCTAAGTATTTTCCTCCCGCTAAGATCATCTCTCTTAGAAACGATATTATGAATTTTAAGCTACTTGATCATGAACATGTTGCACAAGCTTGGGAGAGAATGAAATTAATGATACGTAATTGCCCTACTCATGGTTTAAATTTGTGGATGATTATACAAAAAAATTATGCTGAATTGAATTTTGCTTCTAGAAATCTTTTAGATTTGGCCGCGGGAGGCACTTTTATGGAAATTACTTTAGGAGAAGCTACTAAACTCCTAGATAATATTATGGTTAATTATTCTCAATGGCATACTGAAAGATCTACTAATAAAAAGGTGCATGCGATAGAAGAAATTAATGTTTTAAGTGCAAAGATGGATGAACTTGTGAAATTATTTGCTAATAAGAGTGTTTCTTCTGATCCTAATGATATGCCCTTGTCTACTTTGATTGAGAAAAATTATGAATATATGGATGTGAATTTTGTTGGTAGGAACAATTTTGGTAACAACGCGTATAAAGGAAATTTCAACCCTAGGCCTTATCCTAGTAATTCCTCTAATAATTATGGTAATTCCTACAACAATTCTTATGGAAATTATAATAAGATGCCCTCTGATTTTTAATATAATATTAAAGAAT
This sequence comes from Triticum urartu, assembly GCF_003073215.2. Taxonomy (NCBI): domain Eukaryota; kingdom Viridiplantae; phylum Streptophyta; class Magnoliopsida; order Poales; family Poaceae; genus Triticum; species Triticum urartu. The sequence continues at coordinate 121,130,803 of NC_053024.1, forward strand.
TTATTACTTCACAAAAGAATTATAATGCTATGATTGAAGAAAAATTGCTTAAGATTGATGATTTGGCTAGGAACGTTGATAGAATTTCTCTTGATGTTGATTCTTTGAAACTTATATCTATTCCACCTAAGCATGATATCAATGAGTCTCTCAAAGCCATGAGAATTTCCATTGATGAGTGCAAAGAAAGAACCACTTCGACGCGTGCTAAGAAAGATGCCTTTATAAGAGCGTGTTCTTCTAGTTCCTATGAAAATAAAGATGAAGATCTAAACGTTATTGATGTGTCCCCTATTAAATCTTTGTTTTGAAATATGAATCTTTATAATGATGGGACTGAATATGATCCACCTTTACCTAGAAGGCGTTCCAAGAATTCGGAATTTGTTGATCTTGATGCTAAAATTGATTAAAGTGGGATTAAAGAAATTAAAACCCTAGATGTTGCTAAACCCACTATTACGGATTTCAAGGAATTTAACTATGAAAATTGCTCTTTGATTGATTGTATTTCCTTGTTGTAATCCGTGCTAAATTCTCCTCACGCTTATAGTCAAAATAAAGCGTTTACTAAACATATCGTTGATGCCTCGATGCAATCTTATGAAGAAAAAGTTGAATTGGAAGTTTTGATCCCTAGAATGCAAGATACCATACGCACGATATGAGCAACTATAACCCGTGCCAAGTTGGCATGACCTCAGGGGGGGGATATGACTGGTCATCTGTCTCTGAATCCTCCTCTGAGGAGCTATCGGTAACCAGCAAGACATGCGCTTCGTCAGATAGCATTGTCTGCTCTAAAGACCTTGTTTCCACTCCAGATTTTTCCATGACCGTGCCAAATGGCTGATGCACAGGAAGAGTAATTGAATGTACTAAAATTGTTGACAAATTTAACACGTAATAAAAAAATGATGGCATGATATAATTCACATATAAGATGACTGGCTAACCAGGGTGGCATTGCAAAATTCACATATATGATGCCTGGCTAGACAAGATGGCATTGCATGATTCACATATACGATAAAGAAACTAAACAGATGGCATTGACACAAAGCATGTGTAAACTAAGCAGATGACATGTTTAATGTATACAGTAAGCAATGCAAGGCACCATATGCATGATATTACCAACATCAGCATGCCAAGTTAGAGCGAAGACCTCATGGGGTAAATAGGAGTTGTCTTCTCCTTCTGAATCCCCCTCATAATAGTTATCTTCCTCTTGATTATGATCTGAAATGGGTGGAGGGGGGCTGCCTTTGCGCCCACCATGGAACGACGTCTGCATGAAATTTTATTGCCACGCAAGGCTCGTCTCTTTTGCTCTACATGATTAGTTCCACTGTGTACAATAACTGGCATGCATAGGAATAAAACATAGTGAGATTATGTAAGGAGTGCATGCACAAATCCAGAGTGATGGTAGCAAACTGTGGATAGGCCCAAAACCAATGATAGCAGGCAGATAATAGCTTTAGTTAAAAAATACAGATAATGGATCCTTTAATGTTTGGTTGCACCCAACATGAAACTCATATTAGACACCGGAGATTAACCAGATAGTAGACAGATAGTACTGATTGTTGCCCCAATATGTACCCCACAACCATTTAAAAACACAAGTTTCAGCATTACTTTGGACCTGACTCGGAGTCTAATAGGTGAACACGACGATAATGTAGCATGTCATCATATTAAGCGACGCATAACGTAAGCAGACACGAAAGACTGCGACCTCTCTTGCGGACCCGTGTAGTCCTCAAGGTCATCTGCTCAGTTGATGATGGTAATGCAGTTGCCGTGGCTGCCGGCGGCGGGGAAGAAGATCTGAGGCGGCGAACGACATTCTGGAGAGCGGATCCCTGGTGTGGTGAACCCTTCCATCATTGGAGCAGTTGAGCTGGGGTGGAACACAGCGCCGCAGGAGCAGGACAAACCACATAAGGTTTTCTTTGACACATATCTGTAATAGAAGTAATTGAGTAAGGGCTTGTTTGAATTTGAGGATTCTAACAATGAATGGATAGGAAATAGACAGGAATAGGATAGGAATGCACGTGCAAAACAGAGAATTTAAAAACACAGGATTTCTGCCAATCTGGGTGTTTGATTCACAACAATTGAAAGATCACATGATGCAAAAAAGCATGGTGAGATTAAGTCAAACCACAAGAAAATGTACGGTTATAATGCTATTATGCTACTATCTCTTAGTCTTGTGCTTGATGAATAGGAATATGAAAAGGAGGAGAAGTGGAAATTAGAATTCCTACAGTTTTTCTTTCAAGGAGACACTAAAGGAACAAATCCTACAGTTTTCCTTTACTCCATTCCTTTGCACCAAATTCATGAAAAGTAGTACCATAGGAAACTCTCCAATTCCGATGTTTTTCATTCACTTTTCCTTTAAAGCACTGGCGATTCTAGTAGGCAGGCTTGAGCAAGGAAAATCCTACACTAAAAAAATGTTTTTGTGCTACTTCTATTATTTTGGACCCAGGCCACTGCCATACTAGCTCAACTCCCAGGCCCATCGACAAATGCACAGCTCAAACACGCAGAGATAAATAATGATGGTGTTCAAGAGAGTCCATCACGGATAGCTAAGTTTCCTGGTACCTCACTGCTTGTCATATAGTAGGATAAAATAATCATATTTCCCGTTACTACGAGTGCTCAATGGACAATATATATAACATGTAGAGTAAAAAAGATCTTAGGCGTCTGGAGATGGAGCCTGAGGTACTGCACCGGCTAACTTGGCTGTCGGAGGAGGGGAAGAAGATCTTAGGCGTCTGGAGATGGATCCTGAGGTACTGCACCGCTGTGATAGAGGGTTTCATCGTTGGAGCAGCTCCGGTGAGTTGTACGATGCCGAGGCTGAAGCAGGAAAGGAGACAATGAACAACGTTAACCTGAGTGGAATTCTAATAGCATCTCCAATACATGATGTAAAATACATCAGCCGCTCATCTCTAAACTTAACTGTCGAAACTGAATTTAACTGTCGAAACTGAACTTAACTGTCGAAACTGAATTTTGCTGTCGAAACTGAATTTTGCTGTCGAAACTGAACGCACTAGCAAGGTGAGGCTACACATCCGTCGACTGACCTTTTCATCTCTGGTCAGTCGATTTTGCAGCCATTGGATACGAAATCAAGGGCCTGCGGTTCATCTTCAACCTCCACCCCCTGAGCCGGCCAAATAGCAGCCCCCCGCCGCCCGCGGCCGGCGGTGCGCCGCCCCACCCGCCCCGAAAATACTCCCCACCGCCGGTCCGCCACCGCCCCGGCCATCCCTCTAGCCCCCCCGTGCCGAGCTTTTTCTCCGGCGATCCCCACACCACCGCCCCACCAACGCCCCGCCACCGTCGGCGACCACCACCCCCATCCTGAACCCTAAGATAGATAGTGGGGTACCTCTCCGGCGAGCCCCCTCCCCGCTGCGGCTGGTTCTTCCTTCACCCCGGCGGCATCAGAGTGAAGTGTAGCTAAATCAGAGCAGCATCGCAAGCAAGAGAAAGAGCGAGAGCAGCAGCGCGAGCAAGAGCAATAGCAAGAGCAGACCAGGCAGGGGATCGAGAGCAAGAGCAGAGAAGCAGCGCGAGCGAGAGCTAAAGCAGCAGGTCCTACTGATGTGGATGTCGCTGCCGAGGGAGCGATTCCATAGAGGAAGTGGCCGGCGACGCCGTCGTGGATGGAGCCGCGCCGTGTCGGCTCGGGACCGAGCGGCGGCAGCACCGTGAGATCGAATCAAGAAGAAAATACAGCGATTAGTGTACAACCTCTTTGGTGGCGCCGATTAGGCCGCAGCTTCATCTGAGGAAACGGTGATGATGTTGCTCTTCCGGTGGTGCAGGTGAAGATGGCGGTGTGGGAATGGAGGTGGCGCGAAAGACGAGGGAAACGTCGGGGCAGCTCCTTGGAGGTGGAGGATGGTGTGGCTGAACCGGCGGGATGATGAGATCGACGACAGATCCTCATCTGGTACGGTGGATGAGGGATATCGAGGTGTTGCTGTGGACGACGTCGTCGGGGAAGAGGCTCCGGCTGGGTGGCGGACGGAGCAGGGTGCGAGGTTTCGTCGCGGGTTTTCGCGGCCTCGGTGTACGAATGGGTGGGCGGATGGGATAGCAGTGGGGAACCATGGCTTAGAGACGCGCTTGTCCGAAATGTGGGGTAAGTTACGAAAGTACCCCCACCGATTTGAGGAGGTTCTTTCGGTTCAGGGGTACCACGGGCATTTTGCGTGTCGGGATTTCACATGAGGTGGGAGTTTTCGCACGCGTTGTAATTTCGGAATAGCAAGGCACGAGTTGAGATGGAGGGAGTTGTCGGAGCACAACAAGACAAAGATATATCTTTACTATTTCAGGCTAACAAGGCACGGGTTGAAGAGGCGGGAGTTTCCCAGCACGATAGACAGAGACGCTAGCTTGAATTTTCGGCATAACAAGGTGCGGCTTGAAATTTCGGAAGAACAAGCTTAACGTGTACCCAAAAAAAGACAATTTGCACCTCAACACGCACAACACACACAAATACCATATAGACTAGAGTAAGGTACACGTGCATCGCATGCATGAGATTTGGCAACCAAATTATGAATAAATACCACATTATAGCATGCAAGATTTGAGTCATATATGCATGATGTAGATGTTCGTTTAATTCTTATAGTTCATTTCATTCAAAATCATCTAGTTTTTATAAGAAAGCTAATCTATTTTAAGATTCATGTAATTGTGCGTCATAAGACATAAAGTAAAAACAAATAATGGCAAATCATGTAGAAAAACATTTGGGCAATTCTGATACGGAAGATTCTAGAACAAATAAGAAGTGCTTGTGTTTTGATGTTTGTGCATTATGCTTAAGTTCAACCATGGAGTCTTCTAGATTATACATGTGGCGAAATCTGGTGGAATCTAGATGATATCCAACGGCCAGTAGTGCTCAAATTTGCCATCTTTGGACCATCGGATTCGCCTCATCCAACGACTATCTTTCAAAGTTAAAGTTACCCGCACACAAT